>NW_025322489.1:7500-50513 GCF_019176455.1 Solea senegalensis
GGACAGAGGACAGGGGACAGAAGACAGAGGACCAACCCGTTATTGACAGACCTTTGATTCACCTTCCACTCAGCGTCAGAACCTGAACTCTGGTTCTGAAGCTGATTTAAAAACTATGCCCACTTTTCATAACATTCACAAAATAAAAGCCTCACTTCCTGTTCGTTCACTCACAAGCTTTACTGTAAGTGACTGGCGTGGAAACCAGACGTAACCATAGCGACAGTGAGTGGCATCAGTGTGGGCGGAGCATCACAGGTGTGTCACGTGTTCACTCACTCAGTCTGTTACAGTTCAACGTCAAACTCTTGAGCTGCAGGAAGTTTCCGATGGAGACAGGAAGGACCTCGATCCGGTTCCCCGACAGGTCCACAGTCCTCAGGTTAGAGGTCAGTCTCTGCAGCTCCTCTGGAACCTGGAGACACAACGTCAACGCATGACGTCACGCAACAGACACGTATGGACAGGTGTGGACAGGTGTGTCTCACCTCCTGCAGACCTTTCCCTGTCAGCTGGAACACTCCGGTCTTCTGCGATGTCTCCAGGTGAGACTTGAGCGCGCTGTTCCCCATGTCCACGCGCAGTCACGCGCAACTCTACCTACCTGTTGGAGCCCACGAGGATGTGAATTTCAACACGAAAACTCTGCCCTTAGTGCCGCTGACGTCACTCTGCGATCGCGTCCAGGTACCGGGATCAGCTGGCGAGCGTTAGCTTCAGCGTTAGCCTGTTAGCTTCTACCAAAACAACAGTAGCAGCAGCAAACGGCCGGACGGTTTTTCCTCACGCAGAGTTAATCCGAGTAAACCCGAGTAAACCCGAGTAAAAACCGAGTAAACCCCGATGACGCAGCGAAGTTTAACAGACTCAGTTGAAGCTAATCCGGTTCAGATGACGTTAATCTGGATTGAGGTGGCGGTTGTAGCTGTTGTTGTTGTTGGAGCAGCAGCGGTGGACACGCCCCGGAAACTCCGACTTCTTCTTCCTCTTCTTAACAAACAGTACACGCGGCGTGTTAGCGCCACCTGCTGGTCCGGAGCGTGGAGCCCATTAATCACAGATAAACGGGTCTCTGTGGTTTGTACCCGTGTGAGCCAGTGACGTCACGCATGCGCACTGACGGTCTCTGCGCTGATCTCTGTGAGAATAAAGGGGGCGAGTTAGGGTTTAAATTGCTGACGTCACCTTTAACCTTATCAACACACGTTTATGAAAATCGAACTTTTCATCCGCCGTTTATTCCGCGGGGTGCAGTTCTCTGTATGTCCTGAGGGGGCGGTACAAAGGCGCGAGGAGCTGCACCAGCAGACGAAGAAGAAAAGCGACCGTCGCGCGCGGTTTCCGGTTCATTTCAACTTCTTTTTATTTGTGTTCGTGAGAAGAAGAAACAAAGATTCGGTTTATATTCGAAGAAACAAACAACGCCGAGGTTCAGGAGCGCGTGACGTCACCGCCCACCGTCAGACTGTGTGTGTGTGTGTGTGTGTGTTACAGTTGAGAGGTGAGAGGACACACAAACGTGTTTTCGTGACTCACTTCGTGTTTGAACAGCGTGTAAACAAACTGTGTCCAGAGAGAAAACACTGAGAGCAACTCGAAATAATCAACAGGAAAACAAAGATGGATTCAAACTGTCCCCCCTGAGATGTAGTCCAGACCTCGGCACTGCCGGAAGCTGCTGGTTACGTCACCCGAGTGTCCTGGAGAAATGACTGCGTGAATTTCTGTTTGCATCATTTTGATGATTGTACAAAAATGTAGATTTTAACTGAAATATTTTCCAGCTCAGCCACAAATGAGTGATTCACTTTGAAAGACCACAGGGGGCGCTGCATCTGCCGCTTCATAAACAACAATAAGTTGTTCTGTTCTGTTCTTATCGTCTCAGATGTCCCCGTTCTTCGTGTCTCCAGCTGCTGTCCTCTTGTCCAGATGCGTCTCCAGAGGCGTGCTGTCTCAGGTGAGGTCATGCGGTCCGAGGTTATGTGATGGGGGTGGGGCTATAGGTGTGTCCCTGACTCTATTTTGTCTCTACCTGTCCTCATCAGGAGCAAATAGACTCTGCCTCCTCCAGGCCAAGCCGCGCCTTCTCCTCTGAGCTGCATGAGGCTGACCAGCGAATCAGAGCCCAGCGACGCCTCAGTGAGGTAGTATGACATCATTAAAGTGTGTGTGTGTGTGTGTATGTGTGTGACATCACATGTGATGTCACACATGTGATGTCACGTTACAGCTGAAGATGGAGCTGGAGCTGCTGCAGGTGGAGAAGGAGAGCGCCGACGTCACACACACACACTCTCTCAGTGAGTGACACACACACACACACACGTGCTGCAGCGTGATGTAGCACTGACTCCGCCCCTTCCTCTCCTCAGGTGGGAGGTTCCAGCAGCTGCAGCAGTTCTGTGATCATGTGCAGCTGCTGCTGAAGGAGCAGAACAGTGTGAGACAGCGACTCATGAAACCACTGGGTCAGACCAACCTGTCTGTCCACGCCCACCTGCACAGGTGAGTGCTGTGAGCGCCCCCTGCTGCTGAACAACCACCTGACACGCACATCAGTTCATAAAATCTGTCAGTTTAAGTCTACGACATCTACGTCACATGATCACCAAGTGTGTAAACCACTCCCTCTCCTGCACCAGAGTCACACACACACACACACACACACGTTACTCACCTGTGTTGTGTTTCAGGTCCGTGGTTCAGGTTCTGGATCTGCTGCTCGTCTTCATTCACACTCTGGAGGAGAAACTGGACTCGGTTCAGAACGGCAGCAGAACCAGAGAACAGCTGAGTCAGCTGGTCAGTCCATATCTTTGTGAGTGAGTAAATGAATGAGTGAGTGAGTGACATTCACTCTCTCTCTCTCTCTCTCTCTCTCTGTGTATCAGAATACCTCGATCGCCCAGCTGCTCGCTCAGGCAGCAGAAGTGCAGAGTTTGTCCAATCAGGTTCTTCAGTGGAAGGAAGGGGGGAGGAGCCTGCCGCACGGCCACTGACTTCACATCTGTTACTTTGTTTAAATTTGTTCTAATAAAGTTTATACTTTGGTCCACACTTCCTGTTTCCTGTTGTTAATAAAAAACCAGGAACTGAAGATGCAGCTGAGCAGCCAGGGACTCGATCATAAACATAAAACTTTATTTAAAATGATTTCGGTGAAAATGACGACAAGATTTTGTCTGAGTTTGAACATATTTAAAAACTTTATTAGAAACAGAGAGCTTCTCACAAACACACACACACACACCTAACATGGCTTCTCCGTTTAGGAGTGTGTGTGTGCGCGCGCGTGTGTGCGTGTGTGTGTCTAACCGCTGCTATCAAAACACCACATAGAAAAAAAACAGTTCATAAACAGTACAAAGTTTTCTCTTAAAAAATATTATAAATCATTCTTTACAGGCGTGAAAAACCTTCGCTTTTATTTACAAGGGACAGACGCGTCCCCGCGGGACAGACGTGTCCCCGAGGGACAGGCGCCATGAGCCGCCACCACAGAGGAAGAAGACGAGGACAGGAGGATGGACAGGAAACCAAAGCAGTGACAAAACTCAATATTTTTAGTAAAGTAAAAAAAAGTGAAATTATTTAAATTTGGAGTCAAAATTTGTCTCTTTTTTTTAAATTTCTGCAGTTAAAACAAATTAAAATCATTGAAATGATTAAAGTTACCTGAGATTGTACGAATAAACTTTAATAAAAGTAACTTTATTAAACTTTAACTCCACAAACAAAGACTTTTTCTCTTTCGCTGCCATTTCCAGGTTTTTACCAAAATAAAAGCTCTGATTACACTCGCAGCAGGACGTTGGATTTTTTTCCAATAAATAAAATTTTTCACTTTTCTTAAAAAAAATAAAAATAAAAATAATAATAATTTGGCTAAGTTTGTTCTGCTGAAGAATCTGCCACGCCCCCTAAAACTGACCAATCACTGAGCAGAGGACGCATGGAAGGAAGGAAGGAAGGAAGGAAGGAGCTCTGTGGCAGCGGCTGATTTTCTGTCATTTGTTTCCTTCAACAGGAAGTCCATAGACGAGGGGGCGGGGCAATGGTCGGGTGGGCGTGTCCCTCAGTGACGTGTTCCCGACAGTCCGACGCTCACCTGGAGGGAGGTGCTTTTACCCATAATGCCCTTAGCTGTGTGAGGATGCTGTGCCTGGGGGGGTGGCCGGTGGGCGTGTCATCACCTGCACTCCACAGCGACGGTGCTCTGAGCGGGCGAGGCCGAGGACGGGCTCATGCCGGTGTCCGAAGAACCCGAGGACGTGGATGCCGTGGTGTTGGACACTGAAGACACAAAGACACACGTGAGTCACCGTCTCACACGCCTTCACCTCCACTTCCCAGCATGCTTTGCTCCAAACCTTCTCTCTCCTTCTTCTTCAGTCTCTTCCTGCGACGGTCGATGGACGCCACCTCAGACTTCAGCGTCATGTAACACGTCCTGATCTCCTGAAGCTTCTCCTGCAGGAGCGAGATCCTCTCTGAGCTCGACATGCTCTCCAACTCATCTGAGGAGCAGCAGGTTATTGATTATACATCACTGATTATAGATCAATGATCAATGATCACTGGTTATTGATCAGTGATCACTGGTTATTGATTATACACAGCACTACTATCATTATACATCACTGATCAATGATCAATGATCACTGGTTATTGATCAGTGATTATAGATCAATGATCACTGGTTATTGATCACTGATTATAGATCAATGATCACTGGTTATTGATCAGTGATTATAGATCAATGATCACTGGTTATTGATCACTGATTATAGATCAATGATCACTGGTTATTGATCAGTGATTATAGATCAATGATCACTGGTTATTGATCACTGATTATAGATCAATGATCAATGATCACTGGTTATTGATCAATGATCACTGGTTATTGATCAATGATCACTGGTTATTGATTATACACAGCACTACTATCAGATCAATGATCACTGGTTATTGATCACTGATTATAGATCAATGATCACTGGTTATTGATCAGTGATTATAGATCAATGATCACTGGTTATTGATCACTGATTATAGATCAATGATCAATGATCACTATTATATATTATTGATCAGTGATTATAGATCAATGATCAATGATCAATGATCACTGATCAATGATCACTGGTTATTGATCAGTGAGTGCAGACAGTTACCGAGCTGAAAGGTCCACTTGTGTGTCCTCTGAGGAGACGCAGGACAGTGTTTGTCTTTACTGTGAGACGACAGCGAGGGACAGACAAGCTTCTGAGACTTTGACACAGATGACGCGCGGGATTGGTCCTCGCTGTCGCTGCTGTGACCTGAGGGGGCGGAGTCACACAAACACAAAGGTCACCTCCGAGTTCAAAGACCAAGCCTGACAGGTCAAAGGTCAGCGGTCAGCTCACCTGCTCCGTTCTTCTCCATCTTCCCCGCAGCGCTGGCTCGTTTCTGGCTGCGTTTGTGTTTTTTGGACGAAGGACTGCAGAGACCGTCCGTCGTCCTCTTCTGACCTGAGGGACAGAGGACACCAGAGTCATCAGACTCCGCCCACCAGCACAGTCACCCAGGACAAACAGGAAGCCCGTAAGCCCGTGAGCCCGTGACGCCGTGGAAACGGGGCCCTCTTACCTCTGTCCTTGTTCTCCTGCAGAGACATCACAGACGCGGAGGACGAGGACGCGCTGCCGTCAAAACCCGGACTGGAGTCGCCCTCTGGCTCCGCCCCTCCCCTTTCCTCCTCCTCAGTGGTGACGGCGCTCCGGATCGGGCGCCTCTCCTCTGTGCAGGGGGCGGGGCTTGGAGTGGCAGATGGCAGGAAGGGGTGGAGCTGAGGCTGGGGTAGGAGCGGAGTGTGAGGAGTGGGGACGGAGACTTGGAGGATGGGCAGTGGGGGTGGAGCTTGCTGCGGCTCTCTCATCATGAGGAGGAGGTGCTCCGCGGAGGGGGCGGGCTTCTCCTTCTCGTCGGGGTCGTCCAGGTCCACCTCGTGGCAGACGAGCGCCTCTGGGCCGATCTGCGGCTCCAGCTCCTCAGAGGGGGAGGAGCCTGGCACTTCGAGAGAGTGGGGAGGTGTCCCAGCATGCACCTCGTGCTCCTTCATGGCTCCGCCTGTCAGTTGCTCTTCTGGCTCCTCCCTCTGAGCGTCGTCTCGAGGACAGAACCATTCAGGCTTCATCGTTGCCTCGCTCCTCCTCTCTGGGAGGTTCTTGGGTACAGGGGTGGGGGCTTTGGGGGAGGCCGCCTCCTCCTGCTTCCTGTCAGGGCGGAGCTTCTTCTCTGCTGCTCGCTGCTCTGCTGCTTTACGTTTGAGCACAGCACTGCTCCTCTCCTCCGGTGGCTCCGCCTCCTCCTCCTCAGAGGCGGAGTCAGTGTCAGAGTCTGTGGGCGGAGGCTCGAGGGGGAGGTGCTCTGTCGGCAGGCAGCAGAGGACCACCATGGGCTCGTCCTGTCTCTTTAAGACACTGCTGCTGTGGGAGGGGCTAGCGCCGGGGGTGGGACTGGCAGTGCAGAGTGGGATTCTGGGCGGAGTCTCTGAGCCCACCTCCCTGAGGTTGACCCTGCGACCTTTGACCCTGGGGGACGACAGAGGCGCGGACTCGTCTTCTATGGAGGGCGGGGGCGAGGACGCGACCACCTTCTCAGGGGGCGGGGACAGCTTCATAACCACTTCCTGTCCAAGAGACGGTCTCGCCTCCTTGTCCACGGGAGTCGGCGCCACCTTCACTTCTGCTGGAGGCTCCTCCCCCTGCTCCACCTCCTTGTCTGATCGGCTCAGCTCTTTGTCGTCTTTATCCTGTTGCATGCTGGGACACACAGGAGCAGGAGGCTGGCCTGGTGTTGCCACGGCAACAGTGTCGTCATGGTCAGCAGGTGCTGTGAGGTCAGTGACCTCACTCGACTCCTCCTCCTCCTTGGCCTTTTCCTCTTCCTCCTCCTCGTCCTCCTGGCAGGGCGGGGCTTCCGTCCTCCCTCGCCATGGCGATGGCTTTTTATCAGACGTGTCCTCTGATTCGCTGTCATCTGAAGAGTTCCCAGAATCCTCTGTGGGACAGAGGGGTGGTTTAGTGATGATGTCATTAAATCAGATGAATAATAAGAGGGCGTGGTTCTCACCAACAGACGCTCGGTCAGAGTCGTACGTCCCCGACGTTCTCCTGCTCCTCCTGCGAGGAGTGTCTGCACACAGGAAGACAACTCTCAATTCCTGTTCGTCCGCTTACAGCTAACAAAATAAAAGTCCTGCTGTCTTACCGTCTCCGTTGGCCATGCCGGACGACGTCTCCGTCCTGCTGCTCTTGCCGTTGGACCGTCCCTCGCTGCTCGGTGTCTTGGAGACACTGCGTCCCGCTGAGCTGGTGGGCGTGGTCCTGATCTGAGGACGACCTCGCTTTGCACCCGGAGGCTTCAGAGGCTTCTCCTCCTCTTTGTCTGTCTCGTCTTTGTTCTGGGGAGGAGACGCAGGGACGTGAGACACAGAGAGACATAGAGACAGATAGAGAGATATAGAGACAAGAGGAAGTGGTGGAGTGGCTCAGTGGTTCAGACCCTGTGTGCAAAGACTTCATGGTCACAAGTTCAACTCCACCCCCGGCAGGTTGTACTCAATTCCCTTGCTAAAAAGAGGAAGTGACATCACAGGACTTTTCACTAACAACAGTTAAAGACAATACGCGGCTCAGTTTAAAGGGGACATATTAGTTAAACTAGTTCCCTGGTGTCCTAATGAACATGTCAGTGACATGCTTTGGTCAAAATACCATAAGCTCAGCTCCTGTTCCCTCCCCTCATTCCTCCCCCCTCCCTCCACTAGTTCTCTGACAATATCAACATGGAAGAGACGTCCTACATAAGGATGGAGCCGAACACTGTCCAACTGTAAATCAGTTACAAACACTTAGGGACAGCACCACTGATCCACCGCTGATCGCTGCTGTATGTGACTGTATCAGACTGAGTGTGTGCTCCGGTCATGGAGGACGTACTGAACACATATGTTTAAGTAGGACGTGTCAGAATGGTCAGTTATGACCTCTGTGTGACCTTTTCTTAACAATGTGTGTGTTTGTACGTCGCTGACTAAATACTGATGTGAAGTGGTGCGAACACACATTAGCTTCATATATAAAATCCTCTGTAAAACACTGTGCTCCACTGTGCAGCCACCAACAGCACACTTGTCCCTCCGCGTTGACATAATAGCGCTCTTCCTCCCTCGCCTGCACTCTCGCAGGGACAAGGTGGAGCTAAGGTGGAGCTCTCCAAGTAAACTTACTGGTGGGGCGGTAACATTCGCTGCCGTCATAAGCGCAGGGAATTCAACATGGAGTGTTTTATGGCCTATACTTACACTAAGGGGGACCATGAAAACATGACTGAGTATTCTTTCTCCACACTTTGGCGACTGGTAGGGCCTCCAGAGTCCAAATATAAGTACTGAAATGGTTAAAAAGTTGATTTTGCATAATATGTCCCCTTTAAACAAATGATTTGATCTTGTGAACATGTCTCAGCTACAGTAAACCCCGGTCACGTGACCAGCTACAGTAATCACATGACCAGCACACCAGTAAGTCACATGACCGCTACAAAATCACATGACCAGCTACAGTAAACGATGTGACCAGCTACAGTAAATCATGGACCAGCACAGCACAGTAATCATGACCAGCTACAGTAAACCCGGTCACGTGACCAGCTACAGTAATCACGTGACCAGCTACAGTAATACAGCCCGTCACGGACCAGCTACAGTAATCACGTGACCAGCTACAGTAATCACATGACCAGCTACAGTACATCACATGACCAGCTACTCACGCTGACCAGCTAGCGCATGACCAGCTACAGTAATCTGACCAGCTACAGTAAACAGCAATCACGTGACCAGCTACAGTAATACAGACTAAACCCCGTCACATGACATAGCTACAGTAATCAAGCATGACCAGCTACAGTAAACCACCGTCATACCAGCTACCAGCTACGCACCCTGACCAGCTACAGTATCCCACACTGACCAGTTAAATCCTTACGCATGACCAGCTACAGTAACCCGGTCCGTGACCAGCTACAGTCGTCCATGACCAGCTACTATCCGTGACCAGCTACAGTAATCACATGACCAGCTACGGTAACCCGATGCACACTAATCACACGACCAGCTACAGTAAACCCGGCCCCATCAGTAAACACCTTGTAATCACGTGATGCGACTAGCTACAGTAAACGCCCTACAACGCGTGACCAGCTACAGTAATCACGCGACCAGCTACAGTAAACCCCGTCACGGATAGCTACAGTCACATGACCTACATGACCAGCTACAGCAAATCACTACGCTACAGTAAACCCGGTCCGCGTGACCGGCATACATGAATCAGTCCGCGACCATGCTGTAATCACATGACCAGCTACAGTAAACACGGTCATGCGACCAGCTACAGTAAACCCCGTCCGCGACCAATACAGCAGACGCGGACAGCTACGTCACGGTCCGCGTCCGTGACCAGCTACAGTAATCCGCGTGACCAGCTACAGTAATCACATGACCAGCTACGGTAAATCGTGACCAGCTACAGTAATCACATTATTATCACATGACCAGCTACAGTAACCCCGTCACGTGACCAGCTATCGCGGACCAGCCACAGTAATGACCAGCTACATGCTACAGTAATCAGCTGCACAGTAAACCGCGACGTCACGCTACCAATAATCCGTGACCAGCTACAGTAATCACATGACCAGCTACAGCGGTAAACCCGGTCACGCGGACGCGTAACCGACCAGCTACAGTAATCCTACCGGTCACGCGGACTAGTTACCATTAATCCGCGTGACCAGCTACAGTAAACCCGCGTGACCATACAATAAGCAGCTACCAGCTACATTCCGTAATGCTAGCTTACGTGACCAGCTACAGTAATCACTGACCAGCTATCAGCTTAGTAACGCGTGACCAGTAATCCTACATGACCAGCTACAGTACAGCTACAGTAATCCGCGTGACCAGCCACAGTACCGTACGACCAGCTGAACGCACCAACATTGACCAGCTACAGTAATCACATGACCAGCTATAGTAAACACCGTCACGCGACCAGCTACAGTAATCACATGACCAGCTACAGTAACACGCATGACCAGCTACAGTAAGCCGGTCGCGCGTGACCCACGTGAGCTTTCGCTGGTAATACAGTAACGACGAGCTACAGTAAACCCGGTCGCTCAGAAGCAGTAATCACATGACCAGCTATAGTAAACCCCGTCACGCGTGACTAGCTACGTCACGCGACCAGCTACAGTAATCACATGACCAGCTATAGAAACTCCCGTCACGCGGACCAGCTACAGTAATCACATGGTCATTAGTAACACCGGCTCACGCATCAGCCATGAAAATCACGCGATCAGCTACAAACCCCAACCAGCTACAGCAATCACGCGACCAGCTACAGCAATCACGCGACCGCAGCAATCACGACCAGTTACAACCTCTCGTCACGACCAGCTACAGTAATCATGACCGCGTGACCAGCTACAATCACAAGGACCATACAGTAAACACCGGCACGCGGATCAGCTACAGTAATCACAGACCAGCTATAAACACCGTCACGCAGACTAGCTACAGTAATCACGCACACTGACCAGCTACAAACCCCGTCACGTGACTAGCTACAGCAATCTTGACCAGCTAAGCAGTAAATCACGCGACTAGTTACAGCAATCACATGACCAGCTACAGTAAAACCCCGGTCATGACCAGTTACAGTAATCACAGACCATACAGTAAACCCCCGTCACGACCAGCTACAGTAATCACATGACCAGCTAAGTAAACACCGTCAATGTGACAGCCAAGCAGTAATCACATGACCAGCTACAGTAAACCCTCGTCAATGCGACCAGCTACAGTAATCACGCGACTAGCGTACAGCAATCACAGTAAACCGGCTGACAGCTACATCATACGACCAGCTACAGTAAACCCGCCCGACCGGCTACAGCAATCACGACCAGCAGTAATACATGCATCAGCTATAAACCCCGGTCACGTGACCAGCTACAGTAATCACATGACCAGCTACAGTAAACACCGGTCACGTGACCAGCTACAGTAATCACGTGACCAGCTACAGTAAACCCCGGTCACGTGACCAGCTACAGTAATCACGTGACCAGCTACAGTAATCACATGACCAGCTACAGTAAACCCCGGTCACGTGACCACACTGAAGCGACAGGAATCTCACCTTCACCTTCTTCCTCTGTCTCTTCTTTGTTCCTTTCTCCACAGGCCAGATGATCCTGTCGGCCTTCACCCATTCATCATACCTGTGGACGGACACGGACACACACACACACACACGTGAGTCACACACACACACACACACGTGAGTCACACACACAGACACGAGTCACAGACAGACAGACAGACAGACAGACAGGTACCTGACGTTCCAGCCGTAGTAATGTACTAAGTAGAACTGTTCTCCGTTGTCGATGTCAGTTTTCTTGATGTGAGCTTCATAGATCTTCTGAGTCTTTCCTCTGCCGTACTTCACCCTGACCTTCGTCCCTGTCACAGAGTCTTCATCCTCGTCATCCTCACTCCTGACACACACACACACACGTTCAGAGACTTGTTGCCATGTCATGAATGTTTATCTTTGAAAAGTGTGATTTGAAGTCTGTCTCACCCATCTCCCCTCCTCCTCCTCCTCTCCTCCTCCTCCTCCTCATCGTCCTCTTCCTCGTCCTCTTCCTCAGAACCTCTTTCAGAGTCGTCCATTCTTCTGTTGCTGCGTCTCCTCACCTCCATCTGCTCCTCGCTGTTCTCTCCTGCTCCTCTCTTCTCTGGTCCGGGGGAAGACTCTGTCTCTGCCTTCACACACCTCCTCCTCCCCTGCAACACACACACACAGAGGGGAGGAGTCAGAAGTGATGAAGAGTTATTGTAGACAGTGTTTAGGTCAATGATGAAATGGTCGTCTCACCCTCGGTGACGACTGTCGCTCCTTCATCTCCTCCTCCTCCTCGTCTTCCTCCTCGCTCTCGCTGTCTGACTCCACCTTCTCCCTCTTTTCATCAACAGGCTCTGCCTTCACCTGTGGTGTGGGGGGGGGCTCTAAGGGCTCCTCCCCTGCCATCTTCTGGTTGGCTGGCATGGTGGGAGGGCGGGGGTTATTGTGATGGATGGTTCTGAAGGTGATGGAGGCGGAGCGACAGTACTCCTCAAACCCGTACAGGTACCTGCAGACGAGAGGAGACCAGGTGAATGAAAGACCCACTGACCCCGCCCCCTCCTCTATGACATCAGCCTCTTCTATGACAACTTACTTCCTGTAAGCCGTCTTCACGTTATAAGACGCAGCAGAGTTCAGGATGGGGATTCCAAGATCCATGTAGACCTGTTTCCACACGGTCCCAGACTCAATCTGAAACACACACACACACACACACACACGGGGGTCAGAGCACTCACTTCCTGTTCCGTTTCTAATCATGTGATTGGACGATGAAGCTGGTCAGACAGCCAAGAGGAAGTGACATCACAGCACTTCAGTCCAGTTAGCGAAACCTTTCTCAGCATCATCATCCTCAGCTGTCTGCAGGTCACATGACCACCACGCTGTGACGAGGGGACAGGAGGACAGGGCAGGAAGACAGAGAGACGAGGGGAAAGGAGGACAGACAGACAGACAAGGAGACAGGACAGGAGCACAGATAGAGAGACAAGGGGAAAGGAGGACAGACAGACAGACAGACAGGGAGACAGGACAGGGAGGACAGATAGAGAGATCGAGGGGACAGGACAGGAGGACAGACAGACGAGGGGACAGGACAGGAGGACAGACAGACAGGGACAGGAAGACAGACAGAGAGACGAGGGGAAAGGAGAACAGACAGAGAGACGAGGAGACAGGACAGGAGGACAGGACAGGAAGACAGACAGAGAGACGAGGGGACAGGAGGACCGACCTTGTGGCAGCCTCCCTGTTGATAGACCAGTCTGAAGAGTTTGAAGAGGTTCAGGTCTTTGTAGCCAAGCACAGGAGGTTTATTGATGGGAGTTCCTGAACCATGAAAAACAACAACAAAGATCATCAAAGAAAACACTGATTGATTATTGATCAGAGAGAATGAGCAGAAGTCTCACTCACCTCTGTCTTCCATGAATTTATAGAGCTGCTGCAGGAAGTTGTCTCGCTCCTCAGGGTCAGACTCCTCCTCCAGCTGCACACACACACACACACACACACACACACACACACACACACACACACAGATTAGAATGTGACCACGCCCGCCTGCCAATCATCATCATCATCATCATCATCATCGTCAGACTCACCTCCTCCTTGATGTGCTTCTTCTTCTTCTTCTTCTCTTCTTCGTCCTCCTCTTCGTCCTCTTCCTCCTCGGTGTCCTTCTCATCATCATCATCATCACTGGATGAAGAGTCCAGGATCTGACTCATGTCCATCTTCCACTCTTCAGGGACGTTGTCCCTGTTCCTGAGGAACAGCTGAGCCATTTCTACAGCTGAACAAGGAGGAAGAGCATGTTAGAAAAAAAGAGTCCGTGCCCTGGTGCACTGTGGGAGTTGTAGTGCCTCACCTCTCCTGTTGGACAACTCAGACTTGGTGAGAGTGAAGGAGTTGACCGGGCGGACGTGTGTCCTTGCCACCGTGTAACTGATGGAGAACCAGACATCCATGAATCAATAACTACATCCATGAATCAATAACTAAATCAATAACCACATCCATGAATCAATAACTACATCCAATAATCAATAACTAAATCAATAACCACATCCATGAATCAATAACTAAATCAATAACTACTCACAACTTGGAGTCAGTGAAGGATCGGAGCAGACACTGATCCTTCTTCACCACCAGCTCATCGTTACAGCTCGGAGACACCACCTGCAAGACAAACACACACACACACACACACACGTGGTCATGTGATGAGCTGGAGGGGTGTGTGGTCATGTGACAGACAGGTGGGGGCGTGTTTACCAGAGCCAAGAAGCAGCTGCTCGGCTCCTCCTCGTTGTCGACGCTGCAGACTTTTCCCAGCAGCTCATCGTTCAGTCTCCTCCTGTCGTCCTCCTCTTCCTCACTGGACGAAGACTCGTTCTCCTCGTCCGCTCTGACCCCACCCACAGAGACCAGACCGTCAATAACTGACCACACAGACGATCGATAACCAATCACACACACACACACAATCAATAACACTCTCTCTCACACACACACACACACACACACTCACACAGCCTGGGAGGAACGACGTCCACGGTTGGATTTCTTGTTGATGACCGGCGTTCCGAAATGTTCCGGGTTTGTCAGCGGAAGCTGGTCCAACGTCTGAGGAGACGAGGAGACAAGGAGACAAGGGGGGAGGAGAGGTGGTAATGAAAGAAAGAGAGGAGAGGAGAGATGGTAGGGAAAGAAAGAGAGGAGGAGAGGTGGTAAGGATTTTTTGGCCTCAGTGAAACAACAGCCTGCCCTAAGCCCCGCCCCTCATCTTCAGTCGTGCTGTCAGCTGTTAGCATTAGCTGCTGTGGACATTGTTGATGTTCAGGTGAAAGGACACAGCTCTGAAGCCCCTCCCCCCTGACTCACCTCACTCTCTGCAAAGTGTCTCTCTCCCTTCAGACACAGGGACGTGCGACGCAGAGTCTTCTCGTCTCCATCGTCAAACACTGGAACGAAGACAAACGGACACACGTCACATGACCACTCACACGGCTCTGAGACAGCCAATCACAGAGCAGACGACTGTCGGTCATTAACACGTTCATCGTGATTCATTCACAGACGACTTTACACATTTATCTCATCACTGCGAGTCACATGGAATGACAGAGGGACAAAGAGACAGATAAAGAGACAGACAGACACAGATAAAGAGACAAAGAGAAAGAGACAAAGAGACAAAGAGACACAGATAAATAGACAAAGAGACAGAGAGACACAGATAAAGAGACAAAGAGAAAGAGACAGAGAGACACAGATAAAGAGACAGACAGACAAAGATAAAGAGACAGACAGACAGAGAGACAGATGTATGAAGTATTGTTGCTGATGTGAGGAGACGTGTGGACAATCAGAGACTCACCCACGGTGTAGAGACTGGCATCTGTCAGTTTAGTGATGACACCTTCACTGGACACGCCCTCATTAGTTTTCACCTCCACCGAGGAGCCCACCTGAGACACACACACACACAGATTAGAACAGGTCATAGGGGGCGCTAGTGGACCACGTAAGGGGACGTGTACGTGGACCGTCATGGTCATCTTACCCTCAGAGGTCCTTTCACCTGATCGTCCTGCACCACCTGAGACGCACTGTCCCCTTTCAGAGTCACCTGAGACAAAGACAGAGAGTCAAAGCCTCGCTCACTGTGATCATCATCAGATTATGTGACTTTATGTAATCTCATTATTCTAGTGGACACGTTATTATACATGTCATGGACACTCTTCAGTGACGACACTCTCTGACCAATCAGAAGCTCAGTGACGGATCAACACTGGACATAACAGGTTGTCTGAGGCTGTGATGTCACTTCCTGTTGTCTCACCTTCACCTTCACCAGGCGTTTGACAGTCTTGATCTTGGCCTCACAGAACGCTCCTCTGTACTTGGCACTGACGTCCGTCCCCACGCTCAGATAGGCAGGCTCGTCTGCTGCCTGCAACACACACACACACACACACAGTGACATCAGTACACAATAACACAGTGACATCAGTACACACACACACACACACACACACACACACACACAGTGACATCAGTACACAATAACACATCACACACACACACACATACACACAGTGACATCAGTACACAATAACACAGTGACATCAGTACACACACACACACATCAGTACACAATGACACAGTGACATCACACACAGTGACATCAGTACACACACACACACACACACACACTGACATCAGTACACAATAACACAGTGACACAGTGACATCAGTACACACACAACATCACACACACAGTACACACACACAGTGACATCAGTACATAACAACACACACAGTGACATCAGTACACACACACACACAGCGACATCGGTACACATAACACAGTGACATCAGTATACACACACACACAGTGACATCACACACACACACACACATCACACACACACAGTGACATCAGTACACACACACAGTGACATCAGTACACACACACAGTGACATCAGTACACACACACAGTGACATCAGTACACACACACACAGTGACATCAGTACACACACACACACAGACATCAGTACACACACACACAGTGACATCAGTACACACACACACAGTGACATCAGTACACACACACACACAGTGACATCAGTACACACACACACAGTGACATCAGTACACAACAACACACACACAGACATCACACACACAGTGACATCAGTACACACACACACAGTGACATCAGTACACACACATCAAACAGTGACACACACAGTGACATCAGTACACACACACAGTGACATCAGTACACACACACACAGTGACATCGACACACACACACACACACACACAGTGACATTACACACACACACAGTGACATCAGTACACACATAACACAGTGACATCAAACACAGTACACACAAAGTGACAAAAGTACAATTCTTAATGTGATTCAGATCATGATAAACACTGATGTCGTATGATTTAAAATCAGTATATTTCCATATGATACAGCCCTAATTCCTAATCCCTGCAACACCAAGATTAAACACCAAGTGTGTGTGTGTGTGTCCTGTGTCTCGGCTGGATGGTCTCATCTGTGTTTTCCCTGGATTAAAAACAACCGTCTTTAACCGCTTCATCCTCCACCAGAGGGTCGCGGGGGGTGTTGTGCCAATCTCAGCTCCATCGGGCGATAGGCGGGGTACACCCTGGACCATCCTGGACCACCCTGGACAGTACCAGTCCATCCAGGGCCACACACACACACACACACACACAGAGACAAACAACCATTCACTCTCACACTCACTCCAATTTAGAGTGAATTTAGAGTGTCCAATTCACCTAATCCCCACATTGCATGTTTTTTGGACTGTGGGAGAAGCCGGAGAACCCGGAGAGAACCCACGCACACACGGAGAGAACATGCAAACTCCATGCAGAGAGGCCTTTGTTCCAACCGGGGCTCGAACCCGGGTCTTCTCGCTGCAAGGCGAGAGTGCTAACCACTACACCACCGAGTGGGCCTGTCACAACCTTTGTTTTTTTTTTTAATCAACTCAGATTGATAAAATCCTCTGTGACCGCCGGGTTAACGGGATTATTTCACCTGGAGATTCAACACACATCACATGACCAACACCTGTGTGTGTGTGTGTGTGATGAAGTGATGAAGAGGAGCAGCTGGTCAAACACTCACCTTCATCTTCACTTGTGTGTGATGGAGTCCAGCTCGAGACACTGAGGGTCACTGAAAGACATGTGGACAATAAAAGGACACACTGTCAAACTGTCCTCGTGCCAAGCTAAAACACATAGCCTCTCAGGAGTGTTCACCCCATCTCTAATAACATATGTGGCAGCAGTAGCTTTCTTTAGCATTAGCATTAGCAGCTCCTCACTAGTAAACAACACACTGACCATGGACACTCGTGTCCCCGCGGCTGGAGTGGAGCTGTGGGCGGCAGAAGGTGAAGGGATCACGGCGATCTCCTTCTTCCCGCTCCGCTCTCAGCTCCTCTGAGTCACGTCGCCATGTCAGCTCTGCTAGCTCTGCTAACTTCACCTCCCCCCCCCTCCGAAACCGCCTGCTAACAGCGGGGTGAGGAGGGGGAGACACGGTCACTGCTCCATTAACGAACCACGAGCAAAGGCCGAGCAGCGGCTATTTGTCCCAGCGGGGACAGAGACAGAGACAAACCTCCACTCTGAGCTCCGCAGCTACGTTTAGCTCGTTGGCTAAGTGGAGACTCAGCTAGCTAGTTTGTGGATCTGAACGGCGATTTAAACCGTGACCTCAGCGAAGAGCGAGCTCCTCCAGCGGCCACACGAGTGCTGCTCTGCCGGTGAACGAACAGAAGCACAACCAGAACCGGTGACAATGACTGGACAAACATTTTGTGGAGGGTTTATTTTGTTCCACAAAGACGCAGGAGCTTCACGTTTGTCCGCCGCAAAAACAAGAAGCAGCGCCGCTGCCGTTCAGCCCGCGGTCCGCTCCGAACACAGGCGGCTCTGCGCGGAGCTGCCGCCGCCTCACGTACTCACGCTGCCCGGGCTACACACCACTTCACCGGCTACAGGTTCTGGTTCGGTTCGTGGAAGGAAAAGAAGGTTTTTTTTTACTCACATTCGCGGCCTCGGCTGCTTCCTCTCTCTCAGACTGCGAAGCGATTCACGAACAACAAGCTGTTGAGCCCGAGCTGTGTTTCCCGACACGCGATTGGCTGCGGTGACAGCGCTGCTTCCAGCCGACACATCTGATTGGTTGAACGATTCCTCGATTCTGATTGGACAGATGTATTACGGCGTCGCCGTTGGTCGATACGAACGCGGCGCCACGAGGGAAATGACGACATCAACTGCGTGTTTGTCCAATGAGAGAAGAGCTGGAGTGAAAAGCGCGACACTGGACGTCACCATTGGTCACGCGCGTGTTGTTCCAGCAGCGGCGCGTCGCGATTGGCTGAGCGGGCTTCCTTGTCGAGGCCGGACGGTGCAGAAAGCCCCGCCCAGATACGTGCTAAAGACGTTCACCCCAAACTCCATTCAAAATTCGCCTGCGTTAAAATCACCGTGTTTATCATCGAGATCCCGCGACTGAACGAGACATAGAGCGTCATGTTTCCTGACGTGGTCGGTCATTAAACATCAACGGAAATCACCAAATTCACGCCGATTCGTGTGAAATATCACCGCGTTCCGAAGCGACCGGAAAGAGAAGAGTACTCGAATACGTGATGATTGGAACATGACATGTTCGCCGAACTCAAGAGCTGGACCTGTGACTTATTGTTATCCGTGGAGATGTTCAGAGACTGTAACCCGACACTTTACGTCAGAGACGTCACGTTCTCAGGGCTCGTGCTGCTTGAATAACTCGACTGTGTCTCCGTTTCAGAACAAACACGAGCACACCACGAGAAGCGTGGACTCGACGGGGAATTGGAACCTGGGCAGAATCACGGGACCGAGCTAATCACTGAATGAGCGGGACACGTTACGTAACAGGACAGCAGTGACGTCACATGGAACGTGGAGGTTTTTTTTTACTACGCAACAGACACACGAAGAAGAACAGCCAGGGCGTGGTTTACAAACTACAAACAAAGTTTCCTGTTGGAAAAGTCAGTTCATGTGAGATAAAGACGTGATCGTGACGTCAATATCACACACATTATTACACAAGTCTCTGCTGACAGACATTTAAACGCCACAATTATCCCTTTAATATTCACTGGTCGTCATTAAACAAAAAAGATTTTTAAACCCTCCCATTATTATTTCTCTCTCACACACACACACACACACACAAAGTCACTCAACTTTTTCAAACTTTATTTTTGTTCAAAGCTGAAACTGACAGATGTGAACGTTCATGAACTTTAAAACGTGAAAAACAGGAGCAGGCGAGAGTGGGCTCATGATGTCAGGGGGGCGGGGCTACATGTTGTCTTCATCAGAGTCGTCCTCCTCCTCCAGAGAGTCCTGGCAGACACAAGCAGAGGAACCATGAGTGCAGTGTAACACGTGTGCCTTGTTAAGTGTTGCAGATGAACACATGATTTCAGGATCTTTCACTCTCATCTACAGTTAATCTGCAGCACATGACTCTTCAGTGACAACACTCTCTGACCAATCAGAGGCCGGCAGTCTGATGATGTCACATTTCAGTCTCGGCTCAGCTGAACCTCGTCAGAGCAGGAAGTTAAAAAAAACCCAGCAGGTACCAGGTTCTGTCACTGATGCAGTCGAGCCAGGACTGTGTCGTTGAAAAGAAGCTCAAGTCTGACCCTAAAACCAGGTCTGGACTCATACACACAGACATTGTGTATGTGTATGTGTATAGTGTAACAGAACCTGACACAGTCACACACACACACACAGCTCACCTTGGCGTATTTCTCTGCTTCCTCCCTCACGTCTTTAGGCACCAGCTCGTGTCGTCCGTTTGTGACTGGGGGGGGGGAGAGAGAGAGAGAGAGAGAGAGAGAGAGGCGTCGCCATGGTAACTGTGGGCTCCTGTGTTGTGATGACGTCCTCCGTCATAGTCACAACACCATGTGTGGAAAGTTTCTGTTTTCTAAAATGGTGGATGGTCATCTTTGTTTTTGTTACATGACACTGTCACAAGTACTGCTGTCAACTATTGATCAACTATTGATCAACCAATGATCATTTTCATCCATTATTTTCTCCATCAATCAATGAGTTGTTAGAAATGATGACATTCTCAAACTAAATGATTCGTTGTTTGTATGGAGCAAAGAAAGTAGAAAATATTCACATTTAAGAAACGAGTTTAAAATCATTCAAAACTGACTATGAGTTATTAGTTGATTAGTGACATGAGCAGCGCTCTGATTGGCTCTCACCTTCTCCGACCCAACTGAGCTCCAGCTCAAACGCTTTGTCTTTCACTTCATCATGAACGATGTAGATTCTGGAAAAGAAGAAGAACTCAATCGTGAGTGTGCCTGCGTGTGTGTGCGTGAGCATGAGTGTGTGTGTGTGAGCATGAGTGTGTGTGTGTGAGCATGAGTGTGTGCATGAAGAGTGTGTGTGAGCAGTGTGTGTGTGAGCATGAGGTGTGTGTGTGTGTGTGTGTGAGCATGAGTGTGTGTGAGGGCAGTGTGTGTGGAGCATGAGTGTGTGTGTGTGAGCAGTGTGTGTGAGCTGAGTGTGTGGTGTGAGCATGTGTGAGCATGAGTGAGTGTGTGCATGTGTGTGAGCATGAGTGTGAGCATGAGTGAGTGTGTGTGGAGCATGAGTGTGTGCATGAGTGTGTGAGCATGTGTGAGCTCATGAGGGTGTGTGTGTGAGCATGAGTGTGTGTGTGAGCATGAGTGTGTGTGAGCATGAGTGAGTGTGTGAGCATGAGGTGTGTGAGTGTGTGAGAGGAGTGTGTGTGAGCATGAGTGCGTGTGTGAGCATGAGTGAGTGTGTGTGGGAGCATGAGGTGAGCATGAGTGTGTGTGGGTGTGAGCATGAGTGTGGTGTGCGCGAGCATGAGTGAGTGCATGTGAGTGTGTGTGAGCATGAGTGAGTGTGGTGAGCATGAGTGTGTGTGTGTGAGCATGAGGTGGAGCATGAGTGAGTGTGTGTGAGCATGAGTGTGAGTGTGTGAGCATGAGTGAGTGTGTGTGTGTGAGCATGAGTGAGTGTGCATGAGTGCGTGTGAGCATGAGTGAGTGTGTGCCGGCGCATGAGCAAGTGTGTGTGAGCATGGATGCCGTGTGTGAGCATGAGTGTGTGTGTGTGAGCATGAGTGAGTGTGCCTGCGTGAGCATGAGTGTGTGAGCATGAGTGCGTGTGTGATAGTGTGGTAAGTGGCCTGCAGAGTGCATGAGTGTAGCATGAGTGTGTGTGTGTGAGCATGAGAGTGATGAGTGGAGTGTGTGTGTGTGTGAGCATGAGTGTGAGCATGAGTGTGTGTGTGAGCATAGTGTGAGGTGTGTGAGTGAGTGTGTGTGAGCATGTGAGCATGAGCATGAGTGATGAGTGTGGTGAGCATGAGTGAGTGTGTGTGTGTGTGAGCATGAGTGTGTGTGTGTGTGTGTGTGTGAGCATGAGTGTGTGGTGTGTAGCGAGCATGAGTGTGTGTGTGTGTGTGAAGGTGTGTGGCAGTGTGTGAGCATGATGAGTGATGAGTGAAGTGTGTGAGCATGAGTGTGTGTGAGGAGTGTGTGAGCATGAGGAGTGAGTGTGTGTGTGTGAGCATGAGTGAGTGTGTGTGTGTGTGGAGCATGAGTGTGTGTGTGTGAGTAGGTGTGTGTGTGAGCATGAGTGTGTGTGAGTGGAGGAGTGTGAGCATGAGTGAGTGTGCCTGCGCATGTGTGTGTGCATGAGTGTGTGTGTGAGTGAGTGTGTGAGTGAGTGTGTGTGTGAGCATGAGTGAGTGTGTGAGCATGAGGAGTGTGTGTCATGGGCATGAGTGAGTGTGTGTGAGCATGAGTGAGTGTGTGTGTGTGTGTGTGTGAGCATGAGGAATGGCATGAGTGTGTGAGCATGAGTGAGTGTGTGGAGCATGAGTGATGAGTGAGTGTGTGTGCATGAGTGTGTGTGAGCAGGAGTGAGGCAGGAAGTGTGTGAGCATGAGTGTGTGTGTGTGTGAGCATGAGGAGTGTGCCTGCATGAGTGTGTGTGTGAGTGTGTGGAGCATGAGTGTGATGTGTGACGTGTGAGTGAGAGTGTGTGTGTGTGTGAGCATGAGTGTGTGTGTGTGTGTGAGCATGAGTGTGTGTGTGTGTGTGTGCATGGAGCGCAGCATGAGTGTGTGTCGCAGCAGCTAGCATGAGTGTGTGTGTGTGAGCGCATGAGTGTGTGTGGGGAGTGTCGGAGCATGAGTGTGTGTGTGCGTGTGTGCATGAGTGTGTGTGCGTGTGAGTCTCACATCTTGGCGACTTCTTTAACCAGTTCTCTGCACGTCATGTCTTTCATCTGACAAACACACACAGATTGTGACACGTTTAACATTCAGAGTTGTAATAAAATCTAAGTCATCTTCAGTCTACGTCACATGATCACGTCTTTATCTCACTGTGACGCACACATGCACACACTGATTGTAGCTGCTGCTCCTCTGCTGCCTCGTGTGGTCACTCAGTGTCACTGAGGTTAATCTGAACGTTGGATTTCAAACAGTGAAGAGACAAAATCCGACATTTGAACTGAGTGATGGAGGCAGCAGTGTGTGTGTGTGTGTGTGTGTGTCACAGTGAGATCATGTGACGTAGACGTCGCAGATTAAATACTCTTCTTGTGTCACGACTCCTTTCATTGTTGAAAGAACTGAAACATTGTTGATTCCAAACTAAAGAAACATGATCACTGCGCGGTCATGTGACATCAACAGTCACATGATCACAATGACAACATCAAGCTTCTATCAAACACTCACCTGCAGTTTCTCAATCTCTGTCTTTGCAGCTTGTTTTGCTTTTCCGATGGCACAGCCCCAGTAACCCTGGCAACAGAAACACACACACACTCAGAGGATGACTGTGAGGGGGCGGAGTCAAGCGGCCACAAACATTTAGCAGACAGAAGTGACTCACGTATGAGATTCCTGACGGGTCGACCATGTAGAGCTGAGGACCGTCATCTTTATCATACGAGCCCAGAATGAAGCTGAACACACACACACACACACACACGTTTTAAACCACAGAAGAGGAAGAGGAAGTGATGTCATCAGCGATCAAACTCACCTGCAGCCAAACGGTCTGACGGCGCTGTACAGCGTGTAGGCGTGGACGTACATGGCCACTCTGTCTGACAGGTGCTGCGACAGAGGAGACAGTTAGCTTAGCACCAGGTGTCCCGATACGATATCAGATCACATGATCACAACAACAGTGTGTGTGTGTGCTACTGCTATTTCAGCTTTAACCTCTGAACTCAGAGGCTATATAGCCGCATGGCGAGCGCGAGCTACCACCACGCTAGCTCATCCCGAGGCGAGCTGCTAAAACAACATTCTCATAAACCAGCGCCACCTGTCGACTTTAATAGCCTCCGTTTGTTAATAATACCCCAAACACCAGCCATGACATTTTTAATGTGTCCTGAAGATCCACACGGAGCCAAGTCTGTCTGCGGGGCCGGTCCTCGGGCCCCGGACTCTGGGTTTACACTCACACCCTGTGTGGGTTGGTCTAATTCCAAATAGTGAAAACACTGCTCTGAAAACACCCCCATGAGCACTTGGTACTTTCCTCCTAATGAAATGAACCATAGACTGTATGAAATGAATGAAGGTTAAAATGGATGGAACCATTGGTAATAATAAACGGGTCAGTGAAGTGAAATCACATGATCAGGACTATTCTAACATTTCACAAAGTGAGTGTGATTCATGCTGAAGAGTTGTATCGGGACAACCCTAGCACCAGGGTTCTCAAACTGTGGAACATGAGCTCCCTCTGGTGGACCGTTTCACTGTATAATCCAGGATATGTGAAGGAGAGTATTAATGTTGAATTGTGACTTGAATGTGTTTTGTTCTCCATGTGAGCTTCACACAGTTTACGGTCTCCTTCAAATCAACCACATGAACCATGACCTTTAAAGACGCCGCACTGGGACTGTGGACAGACGTGTGGACAGACGTGTGGATGTTCACCTTCAGAGGAATGTCGTGTCCATAATTTGACCTGAAGTTTGATGCTTCTTCTCTGGCTACTTCAGCCAGCGAGCGAGCATCAGCTAACAGACCAGCTACTGCCTAGTGAGAGAGAGACAGACAGACAGACAGACAGATCAACTCACGACCACAGAGAAAAACATTCATGTTTCCATGTGTGTAAAAAGGCATAACTGGAAACTTTCCATGGGAATTAACGTGAATAAAGCCGGAGTTTGTGAATCTGTGGTTCGCTCACACCTGTCCTCTTCATCCTCATGTTCCCATGGAAAGTTTCAGGAAATGCAAACTTCTGGACTAACTTATGATGTCAGGTAAACTTACTTATTAAGACTGTGTGTGTGTGTGTGTGTGTGTGTGTGTGTGGTTACCATGCCGACGTGTCTGTCGATGTTGAAGATGCGTTTGTTAGAACCCTGCTCGTACAGTTTAGACAGAACAAGCTTCTCTACACCAAACACGATGCCGTCCTTACAGCGGATACCGATGGCTGTGCTGCAGACACACACACACGCACACACGCACGCACGCACGTTAGCGGTCAGATTAGCCTCTGGACGTGCACTGTGAGCACAAACCAGTGTTCATTGTTACAAGCTGTTGGCAAAGTTGGACAAGCTGGTCTTCCTGAGGTCCACAACAAAATCACTGAGCCATCAACCATGACTCAGCAGAAACTCACCTGCTGTTTTCAACTGCCTTCATCGCATATTCAACCTGAAACACTCGGCCGTCTGGAGAGAAGGTGGAGGCCGACAGGTCGTACTGCAACACACACACACGCACACACACACACAGTAAATCAGTGGTAAACATAAAAAGGCTTCACTTTAATCATGGTACATAAACCCTGGTGCATGGTTGTTTCTTGTAACTGAGCGGTGAGTGACAGGCGTCTGAGGACAGTTTGACAAACACTAATCATCATTTTTATCATTTTTATGAAACAAACAAGTCATCGATCACTGATCGACTGAGTGTTTGTTGCAGCTCTGATAAATGTGACGAGATCTTTCAGAGAATATTCTGTTTTCACTATGAGATGGTGAAAATAATAAGAGATCACTTCTCTGCACTGAAGTCACTGAAGTGCGCAGCGATCAGGGTTTGATACCTTGCTCAGGGGTAACCCAAGCCCTTTGACCTGGTGAGGACTCGAACCGGCCACCCTTTGATTAAACGTTTAAGGTTTTTTCTACAATTACAAATATAATAATTATCAACTTTTAAATAAACATTTTTACTTTTCGTTTGTCTCCTGACAGGAAGTGATGTCACAAAACATGAAGCGAAACCGTGAGCATGGATTTGAGTCAATGCTATGTTACCAGGAGCTAACTAGCGGTTAGCACTGACTCTGTTTAACACCAGCGCCGAGGTCTGTGGCGAGAAACCGTGAATATGAGAAGAATTAAAGGTTTAAAGTTGTACTGCGGTGAAAAGTCTTCACTCTCACTTTAGCTCACCGTTAGCAACGCTGCGGGGTTAGCGGTTAGCTGTGACTCAGCAGGCTAACTAACGCGCTAGCAGCTAATAATGAATGAAGTGGGTTTTTGGAGTGAAAGCGGAAGATTGTCCTGAGATTTAGTTCGTTTATAATGAAACGGAAATGACTTTAGAGAAGAGTAAAGTATACAGACTCACCCCAGTGCCGATAGAACTCATGATTACTACAAACAAATACTCTGTGTACTGCTGCTGCCGCTAACACCGCCGCGAGCTGATCTGCTGCGCATGCGTCAACATACTGTCACAGACGTGTGCGCTTCTGGCCTTCACAATAAAAGCCTCACGCGTATCATATTATTATATTATATTCTGTTATTATTGAAATTGTTCAAAACACAATTACATTTTACACGATGGAGTATTAGTGCCAAACTGAAGAGAAGTTTTATGAATACAAAGTCGCTCTTATACTCCGTCGTAACTTTAAATTTGATTATTTTGGTTATCAAACACGTGATGATACATTTCCCGCCACTATTATCGAATTTTAATTTCTTCAAATGTCTGTAATTCACATTAAACTTTCATCCGACAGATAAGTGAACACGATGAATATGAATAAAGACATGTGTCACGTGTGTGTGTGTGTGTGTGTGTGTGAGAGAGAGCGAGAGACGAGCACACGGTGGCGCTGTTTGTTCTGCAGTTTATTTCGGTTTGATGACATAAAAGAAGCTTTGGTCACACATTCATGAACAATTGTAAAAACAACAAATTAAACAGGAAACAGCTGATCAACGAGCTACAGTTAGTGATGATGAAGATGATCAACAATTCTTTTTTTTAATCCAATACAAACACATGTAAAATGTTTCCTTTACATTTAGTGATGAAGAGGAGGAGCAGAGAGGTGGACCCAAAACATCCTACAGGAAGTTCACCGCCAAAATAAAAAAACCAAGCACGTACACACACACACACACAGGGACGAGGAAGAGGAGGGTGAAGATGACGAAGATGATCACATGACCGTGTGACGTCTCAGAACAACTTGCTGATTTTAATTTGCAGATAAAACCTTTGATATTTATGATGACATCGTCATGGTGAGGCGGAGTCACATGACCAGAGAAGAACCTGAGCAGAACCACATGAGACTCTGACCCAGGAAGAAACCAGGTGACCAACCTGGACCAGATCCTGGATCAAGACTTGGTTCTGGCTCCACCTCCTCCTCACAGTGAACTTCATGTGTTTCTGTTCAGACTCCACTGATCTGACCATTTGGATCAGATTCTGGACTGACACCAAGAACCAGAACCAGTGTTTAGCCCATGATACTGAGTCCCATTGAAACCAGAACTAGACTGGAACCAGACCAGAGGCTAAACAGAGTAATCAGAGGACCACACTGACCATCTGGTTCTGCTGGACCAGGACCAGACCCAGAACCAGTCTGATACTGGACCAGGATCAGCAGAACCGGCTGCAGTGGTGGGATGATGAGGATGATGATGTCAGTGATGAAGATGGCGGACTTCCTGTCATGTTTTCTCTCTCTGGTCCAGAGTTCTCGGTTTCGTCCGTCCAGGCCCCGCCCCACAGCAGGCGTAGTTAGTTTAGAAGGGGGCGGGGCAGTGGTGACAGGGCGTGTTCTGCTGGGTGTGGGGGCGGAGTCATGGGGTTAGGTGTTTCCTTTGAGGATTCCCACACAGCTCTGCAGCAGCTGCAGGTTCCCCTGCAGGTGAGAGGGGGCAGGGCCACAGTCTTTACATCTCATCATGTAGCATTTATGTAGCATTAGCATATTTGATTAATAGTGACGTACCTTAGCGTGTTTGAGCTCCAGCTCGGCGAGTTCCACCAGGTTCTTCCTGAACGCAGACACTCGCCGCGTTTTAAAGTCGATGAGTTCTGAACAAAAAAAACACGTTGTTAGCTCTGTTTGCAGTGTTAGCTGTATTAGCTATGTAAACAGTGTTAGCCATGTTAGCTGTATTAGCTATGTAAACGGTGTTAACACTGTTAGCTGTGTAAACGGTGTTAGCCATGTTTACTCTATTAGCTATGTAAACCGTGTTAGCAGTGTTAACTGTATTAGCTATGTAAACGGTGTTATGTAAACGGTGTTAGCAGTGTTAACTGTATTAGCTATGTAAACAGTGTTAGCAGTGCGGTGTTAACTGTATTAGCTAATATGCTTGGTGTTAGCAGTGTTAACTGTATTAGCTGTAAGCGGTGTTAGCAGTGTGTAGCTATGTAAACAGTGTTAGCAGTGTTAACTGTATTAGCTATGTTAACTGTATTAGCTATGTAAACGGTGTTAGCAGTGTTAACTGTATAAGCTATGTAAATGGTGTTAGCAGTGTTAACTGTATTAGCTATGTAAACGGTGTAAGCTGTGTAAACGGTGTTAGCCATGTTAGCTGTATTAGCTATGTAAATGGTGTTTAACTGTATTAGCTATGTAAACAGTGTTAGCAGTGTTAACTGTATTAGCTATGTAAACGGTGTTAGCAGTGTTAACTGTATTAGCTATGTAAACGGTGTTAGCAGTGTTAACTGTATTAGCTATGTAAACAGTGTTAGCAGTGTTAACTGTATTAGCTATGTAAATGGTGTTAGCAGTGTTAGCAGGGGTCAGGAGGTCACCTTGCTTGGCAGACTCAGAGATCTTCTCAAACTTGTGGCAGCTCAGCTGTTGACTCGTCTCTGCCTGCAGCACGTCTCTGTTTTTGGCTCGAGCTTTGTCCAAAGCCTTGTTAGCGTTCTCGTAGTCCACCAGAGCCCGGCTCCTCCGGTACAACAGGTCCTGCAGCAGGTCACATGAACACATGAACACACACTCACTACAGCCACAGGCGTAAATAATATTCACTGCCATTAGTTTTTAAACACCTGTGAACAGGAAGTCTCTGTTCTTTGATCTTATTTTACAGGACAGAGAGAGGACAGAGAGAGGACAGAGAGAGGACAGAGAGAGGACACACCTTGGCAGCCTGTGACTCTCTCAGGTAATATTTGAGCAGGTCAGCGAGTTTCAGGTCTTCATCTGCAGCAACTCGAGCTTCAATTTTCTGTCAAACAAACAGAGAAAGTGTGACATCATGACTGTTGCTATGGTTACACCTGACATCCATGCCACTAAAAACTCTTCAACTGAAGATTCAGAATTTTATTTTGAAAAGTGCGAGGTTGTACAAACAGAAACTGAACGGTCATGTGAGTGGTCAGCGTCACTCACAGGTGAAAGGTCATGTGACGGTCAGCGTCACTCACAGGTGAAAGGTCATGTGATGGTCAGCGTCACTCACAGGTGAAAGGTCAAATGATGGTCAGCTCACCACAGGTGAAAAGGCGGTCATGGTCAAACTCACAGGTGAAAGGTCATGTGCGTCAGCCACTCACAGGTGAAAGGTCATGTGACGTCAGGTCACTCTCACAGGTGAAAGGTCATGTGACGCCAGTGTCACTCACAGGTGAAAGGTCATGTGGAAGTGTCACTCACAGGTGAAAGGTCATGTGAGGTCAGGTCACAGGTGAAAGGTCACGTCAGTGTCAGTGAAAGGTCAGTGACTCAGTGTCACTCACTCACAGGTGAAAGGTCATGTGACGCCTGTCACCACAGGTGAAAGGTCATGTGACAGTCAGTGTCACCACTCACAGGTGAAAGGTCATGTGAGCCAGTGTCACCACTCACAGGTGAAAGGTCATGTGACAGTGTCACTCACAGGTGAAGGTCATGTGGCGGTCAGTGTCACTCACAGGTGAAAGGTCATGTGACGCAGTGTCACTCACAGGTGAAAGGTCATGCGGTCAGTGTCACTCACTCACAGGTGAAAGGTCATGTGGACGTCAGTGTCACTCACAGGTGAAAGGTCATGTGACGTCAGTGTCACTCTCACAGGTGAAAGGTCATGTCAGTGTCACCACCAGGTGAAAGGTCATGTGACGCCAGTGTCACTCACAGGTGAAGGTCAGGTGACGGTCAGTGTCACCACAGGTGAAAGGTCAGTGTCACTCACAGGTGAAAGGTCATGTGATCGCCAGTGTCACTCACAGGTGAAAGGTCATGGCGTCAGTGTCACTCCTCAGGTGAAAGGTCATGTGACTCACAGGTGAAAGGTCATGTGGTCACTCACTCAGGTGAAAGGTCATGTGACGTCAGTGTCACCACTCACAGGTGAAAGGTCATGGACGCCAGTGTCACTCACAGGTGAAAGGTCATGTGACGCCAGTGTCACCTCACAGGTGAAAGGTCATGCGTCAGTGTCACTCACAGGTGAAAGGTCGTGACGGTCAGTGTCACTCACAGGTGAAAGGTCATGCGGCCAGTGTCACTCACAGGTGAAAGGTCATGTGACGGTCAGTGTCACTCACTCCAGGTGTCAAAGGTCATGTGGACGTCAGTGTCACTCACTCACAGGTGAAAGGTCATGTGACGCGTCAGTGAAAGGTCATGTGTGCGTCAGTGTCACTCTCACAGGTGAAAGGTCATGTGGACGGGTGTCACTCACAGGTGAAAGGTCATGTGCGTCGCCAGTGTCACTCACTCACAGGTGAAAGGTCATGCGGCCAGAGTCACAGTGTCACCACAGGTGAAAGGTCATGGACGCACAGGTGAAGTGTCACTCACTCACAGGTGAAAGGTCATGTGCGCCAGTGTCACTCACTACAGGTGAAAGGTCATGTGACGCCAGTGTCACTCACAGGTGACGCCAGTGTCAGGTGAAAGGTCATGTGACGCCAGTGTCACTCCCACTCACAGGTGAAAGGTCATGCGTCACTCACTGTCACTCACTCACAGGTGAAAGGTCATGGCGTCAGTGTCACTCACTCACAGGTGAAAGGTCATGTGACGCCAGTGTCACTCACTCACAGGTGAAAGGTCAGTCAGTGTCACCACTGGTGAAAGGTCAAAGTGGTCACAGGTGAAAGGTGACGCCAGTGTCACACTCACAGGTGAAAGGTCATGCGGACGCCAGTGTCACTCACTCACAGGTGAAAGGTCATGTGACGTCAGGTCACGGTCAGTGTCACAGGTGAAGGTCAGCAGTGTCACTCAGTGTCACTACAGGTGACATGTGACGCCGGTGTCACTGAAAGGTCAACGCCAGTGTCACTCACACAGGTGAAAGGTCAGACTCACTCACAGTCACTCATGTGGTCGTCGTCAGTGTCACTCGCGTTGGTGGAAAGGTCATGTGACGCCAGTGTCACCTCACTCACAGGTGAAAGGTCATGTGACAGTGTCACACAGGTGAAAGGTCATGTGACGCCACTCACTCACAGGTGAAAGGTCATGTGACGCCAGTGTCACTCACTCACAGGTGAAAGGTCATGTGACGTCAGTGTCACTCACTCACCACAGGTGACGCCAGTGTCACTCACTCGTCAGTGTCACAGGTGACGCCAGTGTCACTCACTCACAGGTGAAAGGTCATGTGACGTCAGTGTCACTCACTCACAGGTGAAAGGTCATGTGACGTCAGTGTCACTCACTCACAGGTGAAAGGTCATGTGACGTCAGTGTCACTCACTCACAGGTGAAAGGTCATGTGACGTCAGTGTCACTCACTCACAGGTGAAAGGTCATGTGACGTCAGTGTCACTCACTCACAGGTGAAAGGTCATGTGACGTCAGTGTCACTCACTCACAGGTGGTCATGTGAGTGGTGTGAACGTACCCTGGTCTTCTCAAACAGCTCGGACACTTTGAGGAAGAACCTGAAGGAGAAGAAGAACAGAGTGAACGAGTGAACGACGACACACTGATTGTGTTCACTGTGAGGTCAAAGGTCATACTTGCACAGATCTGTAGAGTCCTGTGTTCCTAATGTGTATAGAGATGATGCGATTCTGTTGATGTCATCTGAGGCACCTGAACACACACACACACACACACACAGAGTCATCAGCAGCAGCAGCAGCAGCAGCAGCAGCAGCAGTTTGTGTTGTCGTACTTTTGTGTGAGCGGATCATGCGGTCACACTTGGCTGAAGCGTCCTTCACTCTGTTGTGATATTCTAACAAAAACGTCTTTTCGTGCTCGAAGAAATCGTCCACGTCCTGGAACACACGACAAATGCGCTTAGACAAGTGAGACGGCGCCACCCAGAGTCGACCAGCAGTAACATTTCTCACCTTGACTCCGCCCACCAGGACGCCGTCAGCTGACTTCACCACGTTCTTGAAGAAATCCTCCAGTTTCTCTTTCTTGTTCTTCCCTCGAACACTCAGCTGTTAGTGAGGAGAGGTCAAAGGTCACAGGTGTTATCAAGACACTGCATTTTTCCTCATGTCAACATTGAAACTGTCCACGCTCAGCGCTGCCACTAGAGGGCGCTCACCCACTGAACAGTTTGACACCAGAGTGACCATGATGTTGTCATGGGAACCATCTGAATCAGAGGTATTCAGTGACCCAGGGAGGTGAGTGGGTGTGGCCTGAGGCTGGTTACTGTGGTTACAGTTACTCACATCCTGGTTGTATTCCAGGAAGACGTGGAAGTTGAGATCTTTCCTGAGGACGGGATGAGCGGCCACGCGACACAGGAACACCTCGTGCATGGCCACGGTTTTCTTAAAGATGGCCAGGTACTCTCTTAAAGAGACAGGACGCAGCCGTCAGTCACTGACACACACACACACACACCACACACACACACTGTCACACACACACACACACACACACAGACACACACACACACACACACACACACACACTGTCACACACACACACAGACACCAACACACACACACACTGTCCACCACACACACACACACACACACACACACACACACTGTCACACACACACACTGTCACACACACACACACACACACACACACACACACACACACACACACACTGTCACACAACACAACACACACACACACACATCACACACACACACACACACACACACACAGACACACTGTCACACACACACACACACACACACTGTCACACAGACACACACACACACACACACACACACACACACACACACACACACACACACACACACACACACAGACACACACACACAGACACACACAACAGACACACACACACACACACACACACACACACACACACACACACACAGACACACACACACACACACACACACACACACACACACAGTCACACACACACACACACACACACACACACACACACACACTGTCACACAGACACACACACACTGTCACACACACACACACACACACACACACTGTCACACACACACACACACACACTGTCACACAGACACAGACACACACACACACACACAGACACACACACACACACACACACACACACACACACTGTCACACACACACACACCTGTCCACACAGACACACACACACTGTCACACACACACACACACACACACCACACACACACACACACTGTCACACACACACACACACTCACACACACACACACACACACACACACAGACACACACACAGACACACTGTCACACACACACACACACACACACACACACACACACACACACACACACACACACAACACACACACACACACACACACACACACACAAAGACACACACACACACACACACACACACACACACACCACACACACACACACACACACACAGACAACACACACACACACACACACACACACTCACACACACACACACACACACACACACACACACACACACACACACACACACACTCACGCCTCCAGCTCCTGCTTCATCTTAGTGAACTCCTCCTTGGTCATTGAACCTTCTCCTTCTCCAAGTTTCTGCAGCTTCTCTCTGGAAGCATCAAAGTCTGGTCTGGGAGGAGCCGGAGGGATCTGACAACGACAACAACGTAAACAACAACAACAACAACAACGTAAACGACTGTGTGTGTGTGTGTGTGTGGATCTTACGATGTATCCTGCGTACTCTTCATTTTCCACAAACGAGTCGTGCAGCCAGATAAACTCCTCGTGTTGTCGAACCACAGAGAACTCGTTCTGTTTGAAGTTAGGGAGCGTGCTCTGTGGACACGTCATTCATGTCAGCACACACTCACACGTTCACAACTCAGCAACGACACTGTGAGCTGATGAAGGTCATGGTCTCTCTCTCACCTTGGTGTGGACAGTGAATTTGACCTTGTCTCTCTCACTCAGAGCGTCAGAGATGTCCACCTGAAGCGTGGCGTCCGTCTGCAGATCCACGTTCACCGCCCGCGGCTGCAGAGAGACAGACACAACATGACCCATAATGCATCACTCCCTCACTCTGAGGATCAATAAACTGCTGATAATGTTTTCATCTGACGTCACGCTCTACAGTTTCACACACTCAAGTTCTTATTTCTAAACTGGCTCCTCCCACTGGGGGGTGGAGCATAGCAAGTCTGGACTTTGAAGGGACAGGGTTCAGGATCCTGACACAGTGTGTTACCATCAGCTGACTGAGCTCTGTGAGCGCCCCCTGCTGCATGACCACGTCTTTATCTACGTCACATGAGCGCGTCTTTATCTACGTCACATGAGCGCGTCTTTATCTACGTTCAGAGATAATGCTCATGTGACGTAGATAAAGAATAAAAGCGCTTGGTCATGTGGCGTGAATAAAAACCTTTCTTAGCGTAGATAAAGCGGCGCTCATGTGGCGTAGATAAAACTGGCGCTCATGTGGCGTAGATAAAAGCGGCTCATGTGGCTAGGTAAAAGCGGCGCTCATGTAGCGCGTATAGATAAAGCGCGGTCATGTGGCGTAGATAAAAACGCCCGGTCATATGACGTAGATAAAACGGCTCATGTGGCGTAGATAGAAAAGCCTTTCATGTAGCGTGGAATAAAAACTGGCAGCTCATGTAGCGCGTAAGAATAAGAAGCGGCGCTCATGTAGCGTAAAAAGCAGCTCATATGGCGTAGATAAAAGCGGCGCTCATGTAGCGTAGATAAAGCCCAGCTCATGTAAGCGTGAATAAAGCGGTCATGTAAGCGTGAATAAAGAGCAGCGCTCATGTGGCGTAGATAAAGGCGAAGCGGTCATGTGGCCGTAGATAAAAGCAGCTCATGTGTAGCGTAGATAAAGGCAACGATGCATGTAGCGTGGAATAAAAATAGCGGTCATGTAAATTATTAGATAAAGAAGCAGCTCATGTGGCGTAGATAAAGCGGCTCGTAACTGGCGTGAATAAGGCAGCTCATGGCGTAGATAAAGCGGCGGTCATGTGGCGTAGATAAAGGCGGTCATGTGGCGTAGATAAAAACTGGCGCTCATGTGAGCGTAGATAAGAGCGGCGGCTCATGTGGCGTAGATAAGGCTGGCGCTCATGTGGCGTAGATAAAGGCGGCTCATGTGGCGTAGATAAAACTGGCGAGCTCATGTGGCGTAGATAAAGCGGCGCTCATGTAGCGTAGATAAAGCGAAGTCGTAGCAAGCGTAGGTAAAAAGCCAGCTCATGTGGCGTAGATAAAGCAGTCATGTAGCCTTGTGTCAAATAAAAACGCGCTCATATAGCGTAGATAAGCCCGGTCATGTAGCGTAGATAAAAAGCGCTCATGTGGCGTAGATAAAAAGCAGCGTTCATGTGGCGATAGATAAAAACTGGCGTTGTGTAGCGTAGATAAAGCAGCGGTCATGTGGCGTAGATAAAGCGGCGCTCATGTGGCGTAGATAAAGCGGTCATGTGGCGTAGATAAAAGCGCGGTCATGTAGCGTAAATAAAAGCAGCGGTCATATGGCGTAAATAAAGCAGCGCTCATGTAGCGTGGAATAAAAAGCAGCGTTCATGTAGCGTAAAATAAAAACGCGTCATGTAGCGTGGAAATAAAAAGCAAGCAGTCATATGGCATGGAAATAAAACGCGCTCATAGCGTATTATTGGAAATAAAGAAACGCGCTCATGGCGTAGGCAAAAGCGGCGCTCATGTAGCGTGGAAAACGCTCATGTAGCGTAGATAAAAGCCTTTCATGTAGCGCGTAAAATAAAAGCAGTCATGTAGCGTGGAATAAAGCAGCGCTCGCCATAGCGTAAATAAAAAGCATGATCATATAGCGTAGATAAAAGCAGCGCTCATAGCGTAAAATAAAGCAGTCGCCTTTGTAAATAAAAAGCCTTGATCGCCAGCGTAAAATAAAAACGCGTCATGTAGCGTAAAATAAAAACGCTTGATCATGTAGCGTAGAATAAAAAAGCAGCGTTCATATGACGTAAATAAAGAAAGCGCGGTCATGTAGCGTAGGCAAAAACGCGCTCATATGGCGTAAAATAAAAACGCCCAGTCATGTAGCGTAGATAAAAAGCAGCGCTCATGTAATAAATAAAAACGGCAGTCATGTAGCGTAGGCAAAGCAGCGCTCATGTAGCGCGTATTGGAAATAAAACTGGTTTAGCGTAAATAAAAAGCCTCAGTCATATGGCAATGGAAATAAAAACGCTTGATCATAGCGTAAATAAAACGCGATATGTAGCGTAGATAAAAGCGGTGGCGTAGATAAAGGCTGCGCTCATAGCGTGAGTAAAAACAGCGCTCATAGCGTAGGCAAAACTGGCGCTCATGTAGCGTGGAATAAAGCAGCGCTCATGGCCAGCGTAAATAAAACTGGCGCTCATGTAGCGTAGACAGCGCTCATAGCCAGCGTAGATAAAAACGCCGGTCATGTAGATAAAAACTGACGCTCATGTAGCGTAGATAAAAGCATCATATGGCGTGTGGAGTAAAAACTGGCGCTCATGTGGCGTAGATAAAAACCTTGATCGTATGGCGGCGTAGATAAAAAGCGGCGGCTCATGGCCCACGTGATAGATAAAAGGCGGCGGCTCATGTGGCGTGTAGATAAGAGGCAGCGGTCATGTGGCGATAGATAAAGGCGGCGTATGTGGCGTAGATAAAGACGCGCTCATGTGACGTAGATAAAGACGTGGTCATGCAGCAGGGGGCGCTCACAGAGCTCAGTCAGCTGATGGTAACACACTGTGTCAGGATCCTGAACCCTGTCCCTTCAAAGTCCAGACTTGCTATGCTCCACCCCCAAGTGGGAGGAGCCAGTTTAGAAATAAGAACTTGAGCGTGTGAAACTGTAGAGCGTGACGTCAGATGAAAACATGATCAGCAGTTTATTGATCCTCATCTTTGTTAAGTACACGATGTCTCACTCTGTCCTATTTTACCCCAACTTTACTCATGTGACTTTTACTATTGACAGTATCCCTCTGTGTGTGTGTGTGTGTATTTGTATCGCAGTCATGTGACCGACTCATCAACGTTAGTCAGCGGCTCGTTAGTTTTAGAGATGTTAATTTCCCCAAGGGAACCTCCCAAAGGGATCAATAAAGTCGTCTGTCTGTCTGTCTGTCATCTGTTAGACAGTGTGTGTGTGTGTGTGTGTATAAAACAACGGTTAAACCACAGGTGACCGCGGCTAACACTGAGTTAGCATGGAGCTAACGTGAATCGAAGACAACAAACACCGAGCTACAGCTAAAGCTAACACGCAGCCTTCGTAAGGACAGACAGGTGAAGACAGATGAGGACAGACAGGTGAAGACAGCTGAGGACATACAGGTGAAGACAGATGAGGACATACAGGTGAAGACAGAGCACTCACTCCTCGCTCCTCCTCGGAGAGGAAGTCGGGTCCGTCGTCCAGCCCTTCCTGCTGCAGAGACACCGAGAACAGAGCCGTTAGTTACCGACGAACACACAACAACAGCAGCGGGGACAAAGACAGACAGACACCGGGGACACCGGGGCGGGGACTGAGCCGCCATTACAGAGCAGAGGAGAGGACAACAACAAATAAACAGACGACAGAGACACAGACAAGACACAAACCCACCATCATGGCTGCCAACGGGTGGAGACAGGAAGTGGTGACACGTCACCTTCGTGTCATCCGCCGGAAATGAGATAAAATAAAATAAAAATAAAATAGCCGTAAAGATTATATTCATATATTAAAACATTAAAAACGGACACTGTCCTCTCTGTCCTCTCTGTCACACAGAAGACTCAGGTTTGGGTCTTCTCACATGTTCTCAGCAGCAGCAGGATCAAGTTCTTCTAACGTCTGGTTCTGAGTCACACAGTCACCTCAATCACCTGGTTCTGGTTCTGAGTCACACAGTCACCTGGTTCTGAGAACATATGTTCATGTACATAAATAGACTGTGGTTCTGTTCAGATTATAGAACCCACAGTGAACGTGTTTCCAGGATTGGTTCTGGTCTGTACTGGTATCAGTTTGTAAAAGTTCTGCTAACATGTTGTGACAGGGTTCTACTGAGGCCCGTTGTTCTGACATCACTGTAGTTCTCTACTGCAGGTTCTGGTGAGATTATTCAAACTTCTCCAGCGTTCTAAAAGGTTCAGTTTATGTGGATCCTCCTGGGCTCTAGTCTTCTGGTTCTACTGGATTCAGACTTGTCACCAAGTCCACTGGGTTCTTTAAACTGGTTCTGTCAGACGACACTGAGGTGACACCAGTTCTATGTGAATTGTACCGGTTCTATTCATGGTTCTGTTTATTGAAACGTTTAAATGTGAGGTTGTGTGTGTGTGTGTGTGCTCTGTGATTGGTGGAGGCAGAAAAGGAGGCGGGGACTCAAGAGTCAGATCTGCCACAGGCTTTTATTGCAGCGTGGCTTCCTGTGATGATCTCACAAACAACGTTCCACTTTAAGGCTCCGGACGATGAGGATGACGATGATGATGGTGGTGATGATGTCATCATGTTGTTGTCTCTCACTGCTGGGGTCAAATCTGCTTCCTGTAGTGTTTCGTTACAAAATAAAAGTCTACGAACAAAGACGGTGGAGAATTTAGAGTTTAGTGTCCTCGCGTGTGTGTGTGTGTGGCGAAGAAACAACACGTTACAGTAATAAATAAAAGTCATATGTAAAGAAACGTGTGCTGCAGGAGGCGGAGCTTGGCGACAGGTCGCGGCGCTCGCCTCCGACGCGTGGCCAATTCTTTCACATGGACTTTTTTTGGCAAAACTCCGACTGTGAGAGAGAGAGAGAGAGAGAGAGAGAGAGAGAGAGAGACAGAGAGAGAGACAGAGAGAGAGACAACCTTCCCGGGATGAACTTTAAACAGAAGTCATGTGGCAACAAAAGTGGGAGGGGTTTGCATATCGTTATGTTAATGAGATCTCCTTCATGTTGGAACAAAGTGAAAAGAACAAAAACAGGAAACAAAGTGGCCTAAAGACACTAGAACTCGTTCAGAACATGGGACAGAGAGAGTAAGCGGTGAGTGAGTGAGTGAGTGAGTGAGTGAGTGTGGGCGGGGTCAGGTGCTTGGGTCCGGATGATATCACAGCGGTTTGCCCTCCAGAGAAATGATCACGTTCCCGCCCAGTTTCTCCGCCAGCGTGCTGCGGTCCTGGATGTCCTCCAGACCATTCACCTGCCACTCATGTTTGATGCCTGCAGGGGTCAAAGGTCAGAGTTACTCACTCATCACTGACCATCGTCACGCGTGACCTCTGACCTCAGCAGCTGACCACTCACCTGTAAACTTCTTCTTGATGGCGTCTTTGGAGCTGGCATAGATCATCTTACTCTTCATCGGCGCTGAGTCTGGAGCCCTGAGGAGGAACCACAACCAGAACCAGTCAGAACCAAAACCATAACCAGTCAGAACCACAACCAGAACCAGTCAAAACCACAACCAGAACCAGTCAAAACCACAGAAAGAACCAAAAGTTAAAGGAACTTTTGATTCGTTTGCCGTCTACAAACAGAACCATGAGACCGGGGTGGGCGGAGTTAAGAATCCCTCCGCCTGTCTCCACATAAACTAATCACTTCCTGTGTGCAGCGGGTCGCAGTCATGAGATCGTTGATGAATAAATCATGGAAAAGAAAAGACGTTAAAATTCAAACTAAACCAACAAAGACTTTTATTTTGTCAAACTGTGACTTCCTGTGCAATAAACACCAGCCTCTGTTTCTGTGAGCTCCAAATAAACATCAACGGAACCAGAGACAGAACCAGAACCACACACAGACCCAGAACTAGACCCAGAGACAGACCCAGAACCAGAATCAGAACCAGAGACAGAACCAGAACCAGCAGAACTGACTGAACGTTCGGGAGAAAAATTAACTCATCTGTAACAAGACTTTACAGCAGTCGTCAGGGTTCAGAGGTCAGAGGTCAAACTGGTTACAAAGATCATCTGTGAACAAACACACACTGTGTGTGTGTTAAAATAGAAACACGGTTTTATGTTGAATATGTTACAAATGTTACACATTTTACATGTGTAACATTTAATAAAATACATTAGCGAAATACACTGTAAAATACGCAGTAAATACACTGTAAAATACGTGGTAAATACAGAGTAAGTTACCCCGTAATATATGCTGAAAATACACTGTAAAATACAGTGTTCATGTAGTCAATGACAGGATGTGGCGTCTTCATTGCCGCTGTGACTGTCAAAATAAAAGGCACTTCCTGTTCAATTGAATTTCCTCGACTCATCATCACTTCCCGCGACTCGAGCACGTCACAACATAAACCCGCGTTTACTCGGACAGATCACAAACAGAATAAACACATAAACACTGGGCCGATATCATCTTACACAACATAAGACATCTGTTCTGTGACCCTTGACCCCGCTCACAAACTTCATACCAGAAGATGAAGACCAGGTCCTCCTTCTTGGACTCCTTGGTCTCGTAGGTGGCGTCGTACAGGCCGTATCTGCAGTCGTTGGGGGGGAGGAGCTTAACGAAGGAGATGTAGGGGTCGTCCACGGTCTCGCCGATCTCGCCCACCAGGATCTCCTTCCCCTCCTCCACGATAATCTTCTTCTTATCGTCGCTGAGACAGAACAGAATGGCCTTCTTCCTCTTCTTCACCTCGTCCTGGGTGGACGACTTCCTCACCTTCATGTCATTGAAGACTCTGATGACCTCATCGTTCACTGTCACACCTGACGCCTGCGCGCACACACACACACACAGTCAGCTCAGTTTACCACCAACACAACTGAAGGAACATTGATGAATGAATTAACATCTGACGTTTCATCACATGATCATAACATCTGTAAAAACATGTCAACATCATGTAAAACACCTCATCTCAGGAGCTTCAGTGGATTCAGTAATCTGACTGAATCTGCAGTAATCTGATCACAGGAGCTTCAGTGGATTCAGTAATCTGACTGAATCTGCAGTAATCTGATCACAGGAGCTTCAGTGGATTCAGTAATCTGGACTGGCAGATCTGCAGTAATCTGATCACCAGGAGCTTCAGTGGATTCAGTAATCTGACTGAATCGTCTGATCACAGGAGCTTCAGTGGATTCTTCAGTAATCTGGCCGGAATCTGCAGTAATCTGATCACAGGGCTTCCAGTGGATTCCGGTAATCTGAAGATCTGCGGTAATCTGATCACAGGAACTTCAGTGGATTCAGTAATCTGACTGAATCTGCCGGTAATCTGATCACGAAGACTTCCAGTGGATTCAGTAATCTGACTGAATCTGCGGTAATCTGATCTGCAGGAGCTTCAGTGGATTCAGTAATCTGACTGAATCTGCGGTAATCTGATCACAGAAGACTTCAGTGGATTCAATAATCTGACTGAATCTGCGGTAATCTGATCACCCAGGAGCCTGGTAGTTCAGTAATCTGGCGAATCTGCAGTAATCTGATCACAGGATCTTCAGTGGATTCAGTAATCTGGCCGGAATCTGCAGTAATCTGATCACGCAGGATCTTCGGTGGATTCAGTAATCTGGCGGAATCTGCGCAATCTGATCACAGGAGCTTCAGTGGATTCAGTAATCTGGCGGAATCTGCAGTAATCTGATCACAGGAGCTTCAGTGGATTCAATGTCTGGCCAGATCTGCAGTAATCGATCACCCAGGATCTTCAGTGGATTCAGTAATCTGGTAGCGGAATCTGCGGTAATCTGATCACAGGATCTTCGAGGTAAGTTCAGTAATCTGGCGGAATCTGCAGTAATCTGATCACAGGAGCTTCAGTGGATTCAGTAATCTGACTGAATCTGCAGTAATCTGATCTGGGAGCTTCAGTGGATTCAGTGGTCGTGACGGATCTGCAGTAATCTGATCACAGGAGCTTCAGTGGATTCAGTAATCTGGCCTGAATCTGTAATCTGATCTCAGGAGCTTCAGTGGATTCAGTAATCTGACTGAATCTGCAGTAATCTGATCACAGGAGCTTCAGTGGATTCAGTAATCTGACGGAATCTGCAGTAATCTGATCACAGGAGCTTCAGTGGATTCAGTAATCTGATTTCATCGCGGTTTCATTCATTTTCTTGATTTAAACATTGAAATACATCATGTGACTGCAGTGTGTGTAGAAAATCACGTTTGAATCAAAGCGAGACAGAACGATGTCACCGTGATGGGCGGAGCCTCCTGTCCTCTACGAGATTCTACATTTCATCTCAACATAAGCAAACTAACTTTTAAAATCTGTCGTTGCCATGACAACAGTCACAGCTATGATGCTGTGGCGCCCCCTGTGGTAGTTTCAGATAAATCACTAGGACTGTGAATTAAAAACATTTCAGTGAGACAAAGAACAACGTTTTTTTATCAATGAGATTTTTTTTAAACTGTTGTTGAATCTGAACTGACCAATAAAATCAATCACTGATCAATGATTTTATTACATTTGGCTGAAGGTTATTATTTAACTGATCCTGTCCAGGACCTGATCCTGGTCCTGGTCCTGGTCCTGCTGTATTTGTCCCTCTCAGGCCTCCATAACCGTGACTCTGCAGTCTGACTCGGTTTAAATAACCCGGATTTAACTCACATAACCCGCTCCGGTCTCAGCAGAACCGGCTCACGTTAACACTCGCGGGTCTAGGCCAGTCCGGGTCCGAGCTCTGGGTCCTTACACCGGGTTCAGACCGGACCGGGTGCATCGGCTCAGTCCGGCAGCCGGAATAAGATGGCCGCCCTGAGCCACACGGCCTGCGGCCAGGCCCGGCCCGGCCCGGCTCGGCTCTCAGACCTGACCGTTTCACCGGTCACTAACGAAACAAATGTGGGGGGAAAAACCTCCGGAAACGACACGAGTACAATTCCCGCCCGTGAAAGCGGCGAGAACGAGGCGGGAACACCGAGTAACGGTGTCGGTGCGGAGGCCGGAGAACGGCG
>NW_025322490.1:0-13098 GCF_019176455.1 Solea senegalensis
TATGTCGTGCAAAATGACACAAAAATGTCAAAGTATAGTATGTCGTCAAAAATGACTCAAAAATGTTGTCCAAAATTAGACAAAAATGTCATAGTATAGTATTTCATCAAAAATGAGAAAAAAGTGTCATATTATAGTATGTTGTCCAAAATGACACAAAAATTTTATAGTATAGTATGTCGTCCAAAATGACACAAAAAATATCATGGTATGGTATGTCGTCCAAAATCACCAAAAATTGTCAAAGTATAGTATGTTTTCCAAAATGAGACAAAAATGTCATAGTTTAGTATGTTGTCCAAAATGAGACAAAAATGTCATCCAAAATGAGACAAAAATGTCATGGTATAGTATTTGGTGCAAAAATCTCAAAATTGTCATAGTATAGTATATTGTCCAAAATTAGACAAAAATGTCATAGTATAGTATATCATCCAAAATGACACGAAAATGTCATAGTATAGTATGTCGTCCAAAATGAAACAAAAATGTCAGAGTATAGTTTGTTTTCCAAAATTAGACAAAAATGTCATAGTATAGTATGTCATCCAAAATGAGACAAAAAATATCATGATAGAGTATGTCGTGCAAAATCACCAAAAAATGTCATATTATAGTATGTCGTCCAAAATGAGACAAAAATGTCATAGTATAGTATGTTGTCCAAAATTAGACAAAAATGTCATAGTATAGTATGTCATCCAAAATGACTCAAAAATGTCATAGTATAGTATGTCATCCAAAATGACACACAAATATCATGGTATAGTATGTCGTACAAAATCACCAAAAATTCTCTTAGTATAGTATGTTGCCCAAAATAAGACAAAAATGTCATAGTCTAGTATGTCGCCCAAAATCACTCAAAAATGTCATAGTATAGTATGTCATCCAAAATGACACACAAATATCATGGTATAGTATGTCGTACAAAATCACCAAAAATTCTCTCAGTATAGTATGTTGCCCAAAATTAGACAAAAATGTCATAGTATAGTATATCATTCAAAATGACACAAAAATGTCACAGTATAGTATGTTGTCCAAAATAACTAAAAAATTTCATATTAGTATGTCATCCAAAATGACACCAAAATGTCATAGTATAATATGTCGTCCAAAATGAAACAAAAATGTCACAGTATAGCATGTTGTCCAAAATTAAGACAAAAATTTCATAGTCTAGTATGTCATCCAAAATGATACAAAAATGTCATAATATAGTATGTCGTCCAAAATGACACAAAAATCTCATGGTATAGTATGTCATGCAAAATTAAACGAAAATGTCATACTTTAGTCAGTCACTCATTATCTACCACTTTATCCTCCACCAGAGGGTCGCTGGGGGTGCTGTGCCAATCTCAGCTACATTGGGCGATAGGCGGGGTACACCCTGGACAGTTCGCCAGTCCATCGCAGGGCCACACACAGATAGAGACAAACAACCATTCACTCTCACACTCACTCCTATGGTCAATTTCGAGTGACCAATTTACCTAATCCCCACATTGCATGTTTTTGGACTGTGGGAGGAAGCCAGAGAACCCGGAGAGAACCCACGCACACGGGGAGAACATGCAAACTCCATGCAGAAAGGCCCTTGTTCCAACCGGGGCTCGCACCCGGGTCTTCTCGCTGCAAGGCGAGAGTGCTAACCACTACACCACCATGTGTCCATCATAGTATAGTATGTCGTCCAAAATAAGACAAAAATGTCATAGTATAATATGTCATCCAAAATGACACTAAATGTCATAGTATAGTATGTCATCCAAAATGACACACAAATATCATGGTATAGTATGTCGTACAAAATCACCAAAAATTCTCTTAGTATAGTATGTTGCCCAAAATTAGACAAAAATGTCATAGTCTAGTATGTCTTCCAAAATGACACAAAAATGTCATAATATAGTATGTCGTCCAAAATGACAAAAAAAGGTCATGGTATAGTATGTCGTGCAAAATGACACAAAAATGTCAAAGTATAGTATGTCGTCAAAAATGACTCAAAAATGTTGTCCAAAATTAGACAAAAATGTCATAGTATAGTATTTCATCAAAAATGAGAAATAAGTGTCATATTATAGTATGTTGTCCAAAATGACACAAAAATTTTATAGTATAGTATGTCGTCCAAAATGACACAAAAAATATCATGGTATGGTATGTCGTCCAAAATCACCAAAAATTGTCAAAGTATAGTATGTTTTCCAAAATGAGACAAAAATGTCATAGTTTAGTATGTTGTCCAAAATTAGACAAAAATGTCATCCAAAATGAGACAAAAATGTCATGGTATAGTATTTGGTGCAAAAATCTCAAAATTGTCATAGTATAGTATATTGTCCAAAATTAGACAAAAATGTCATAGTATAGTATATCATCCAAAATGACACGAAAATGTCATAGTATAGTATGTCGTCCAAAATGAAACAAAAATGTCAGAGTATAGTTTGTTTTCCAAAATTAGACAAAAATGTCATAGTATAGTATGTCGTCCAAAATGAGACAAAAAATATCATGATAGAGTATGTCGTGCAAAATCACCAAAAATTGTCATATTATAGTATGTCGTCCAAAATGAGACAAAAATGTCATAGTATGGTATGTTGTCCAAAATTAGACAAAAATGTCATAGTATAGTATGTCTTCCAAAATGACACAAAAATGTCATAGTATAGTATGTCATTCAAAATGACACACAAATATCATGGTATAGTATGTCGTACAAAATCACCAAAAATTCTCTTAGTATAGTATGTTGCCCAAAATTAGACAAAAATGTCATTGTATAGTATATTATCCAAAATGACACAAAAATGTCACAGTATAGTATGTTGTCCAAAATAACAAAAAATGTCATATTAGTATAAGTCATCCAAATGACAATTCAAAATGTCATAGTATAATATGTTGTCAAAATAGACAAAAATGTCATAGTCTAGTATATCATTCAAATGACACAAAATGTCACAGTATATGTTGTCCAAAATAACAAAAATGTCATATTAGTATAGTCATCCAAAATGACAATTCAAAATGTCATAGTATAGTTTTTTTTCCAAAATTAGACAAAAATGTCATAGTATAGTATGTCATCCAAAATGAGACAAAAAATATCATGATAGAGTATGTCGTGCAAAATCACCAAAAATTGTCATACTATAGTATGTCGTCCAAAATGAGACAAAAATGTCATAGTATGGTATGTCATCCAAAATGACACACAAATATCATGGTATAGTATGCCGTACAAAATCACCAAAAATTCTCTTAGTATAGTATGTTGCCCAAAATTAGACAAAAATGTCATAGTCTAGTATGTCTTCCAAAATGACACAAAAATGTCATAATATAGTATCTCGTCCAAAATGACAAAAAAAGGTCATGGTATAGTATGTCGTGCAAAATGACACAAAAATGTCAAAGTATAGTAAGGTTGTCCAAAATTAAACAAAATATCATGGTATGGTATGTCGTCCAAAAATCACCAAAATTGTCAAGTATAGTGAGGCTTTTCCAAAATGAGACAAAATGTCATAGTTTAGTATGTTGTCCAAATGAGTATCAAAATGTCATCCAAAATGAGACAAAATGTCATGTAGGTTGTATTTGGTAAAATCAAAATGTCATAGTCTAGTATGTCTTCCAAAATAACTAAAAAATGTCATATTAGTATATCATCCAAAATGACACGAAAATGTCATAGTATAGTATGTCGTCCAAAATGAAACAAAAATGTCACAGTATAGCATGTTGTCCAAAATTAAGACAAAAATGTCAAAGTATACTATGTCGTACAAAATGACACAAAAATCTCATGATAGAGTATGTCGTGCAAAATCACCAAAAATTGTCATACTATAGTATGTCGTCCAAAATGAGACAAAAATGTCATAGTATGGTATGTTGTCCAAAATTAGACAAAAATGTCATAGTATAGTATGTCATCCAAAATGACTCAAAAATGTCATAGTATAGTATGTCATCCAAAATGACACACAAATATCATGGTATAGTATGTCGTACAAAATCACCAAAAATTCTCTTAGTATAGTATGTTGCCCAAAATTAGACAAAAATGTCATTGTATAGTATATCATTCAAAATGACACAAAAATGTCACAGTATAGTATGTTGTCCAAAATAACTAAAAAATGTCATATTAGTATGTCATCCAAAATGACACCAAAATGTCATAGTATAATATGTTGCCCAAAATTAGACAAAAATGTCATAGTCTAGTATGTCTTCCAAAATGACACAAAAATGTCATAATATAGTATCTCGTCCAAAATGACAAAAAAAGGTCATGGTATAGTATGTCGTGCAAAATGACACAAAAATGTCAAAGTATAGTATGTCGTCAAAAATGACTCAAAAATGTTGACCAAAATTAGACAAAAATGTCATAGTATGGTATGTTGTCCAAAATTAAACAAAAATGTCATAGTATAGTATTTCATCAAAAATGAGAAAAAAGTGTCATATTATAGTATGTTTTCCAAAATGACACAAAAATTTTATAGTATAGTATGTCGTCCAAAATGACACAAAAAATATCATGGTATGGTATGTCGTCCAAAATCACCAAAAATTGTCAAAGTATAGTATGTTTTCCAAAATGAGACAAAAATGTCATAGTTTAGTATGTTGTCCAAAATTAGACAAAAATGTCATCCAAAATGAGACAAAAATGTCATGGTATAGTATTTGGTGCAAAAATCTCAAAATTGTCATAGTATAGTATATTGTCCAAAATTAGACAAAAATCTCATAGTATAGTATATCATCCAAAAAGACACGAAAATGTCACAGTATAGTATGTTGTCCAAAATAACTAAAAAATGTCATATTAGTATGTCATCCAAAAAATGACACCAAAATGTCATAGTATAGTATGTCGTCCAAAATGAAACAAAAATGTCACAGTATAGCATGTTGTCCAAAATTAAGACAAAAATTTCATAGTCTAGTATGTCATCCAAAATGATACAAAAATGTCATAATATAGTATGTCGTCCAAAATGACACAAAAATCTCATGGTATAGTATGTCGTGCAAAATAACACAAAAATGTCACAGTATAGTATGCTGTACAAAATGAGACTAAAATGTCATAGTATAGTATGTTGTCCAAAATCACCAAAAAATGTCATAGTATTTTATGTTGTCCAAAATTAGACAACAATATCACAGCATAGTATGCCGTACAAAATTAGACAAAAATTTCATAGTATAGTATGTTGTCGAAAAGAGACAAAAACGACATAGTATAGAATCTCGTCTAAAATACTTCTGTACGCTCAGTGCTTGATTTTGCAATGATTTTACTGTTGGCATATGTTTTTATTTTTTTGTATCTGTAATTGTGCACATTCAGCTGAGATAATGCAGTTTCTTACTTTCTACTTTCCCATAATATAAACCTCACTAATGAAGTTATATTCTTTTAAGTTATACTTCTATACTCAGTGTTTGATTTTGCAATGATTTCACTATTTGTTTTGTTTTTTTATTGGTGTATGTTTGTGTGCGCATTCAGCTGGGATAAAGCTGTTTGTGAATGTTTTTCTTTTTTCTACTGTCCCATAATATAAACATCCCTTATGAAGTTAACTCCTTTTAAGTTATACGCCAGAAGCTCAGTGTTTGATTTTGCAATGATTTCAATGTTTGGATGTGTTTTTTTATTGGTTGATGTTTTTATGCGTATTCAGCTGAGATAAGGCTGTTTGCGAATGTTTTTCTTTTTTCTACTGTCCCATAATATAAACCTCACTAATGAAGTTAACATCTTATAAGATATACTTCTATACTCAGTGTTTGATTTTGCAATGGTTTCACTCTTTGGACGCGTTTCTGTATTTGTGTATGTTTGTGTGCGTATTCAGCTGGGATAAAATGTTTTCGAATGTTTGTCTTTTTTCTGCTGTCCCTTAATATAAACCTCACCAATGAAGTGAACATCTCATAAGATATACTTCTATACTCTCAGTGTTTGATTTTGCAATGACTTCACAATTTGAATTTGTTTTTCTATTTTAGGGTGTTTGTGTACGTATCCAGCTGAGATAAGGCTGTTTTCGAATGTTTTTCTTTTTTCTGCTGTCCCATAATATAAACCTCACTAATGAAGTTAACATCTTATAAGATATACTTCTATAGTCTCAGTGTTTTATTTTGCAATGGGTTCACTCTTTGGATGCGTTTCTGTATTGGTGTATGTTTGTGTTCGTATTCTGCTGGGATAAAGCTGTTTTCGAATGTTTTTCTTTTTTCTGCTGTCCCATAATATAAACATCCCTTATGAAGTTAACTTCTTTTAAGATATACTTCTATACCTTCACTGTTTGATTTTGCAATGGTTTCACTCTTTGGATGCGTTTTTTTATTGGTTGATGTTTGTATGCGTATTCAGCTGAGATAAGGCTGTTTGCGAATGTTTTTCTTTTTTCTACTGTCCCATAATATAAACCTCACTAATGAAGTTAACATCTTATAAGATATACTTCTATACTCTCAGTGTTTTGATTTTGCAATGACTTGACAGTTTGGATGTGTTTCTGTATTTTTGAATGTTTGTGTGCGTATCAAGCTGAGATAAAGGCTGTTTTAGAATGTTTTTCTTTTTTCTGCTGTCCCATAATATAAACCTCACTAATGAAATTAACATCTTTTAAGATATACTTCTATACTCAGTGTTTAATTTTGCAATGACTTGACAGTTTGGATGTGTTTTTCTATTTTTGTTTGTTTGTGTTCGTATCAAGCTGAGATAAGGCTGTTTTTGGATGTTTTTCTTTTTTCTACTGTCCCATAATATAAACCTCACTAATGAAGTTAACTTCTTTTAAGTTATACGCCAGAAGCTCAGTGTTTGATTTTGCAATGATTTCAATGTTTGGATGTGTTTTTCTATTTTAGAGTGTTTGTGTTCGTATCAAGCTGAGATCAGGCTGTTTTCGAATGTTTGTCTTTTTTCTGCTGTCCCATAATATAAACCTCACTAATGAAGTTAACATCTTATAAGATATACTTCTATAGTGTCAGTGTTTTATTTTGCAATGGGTTCTCTCTTTGGATGCGTTTCTGTATTGGTGTATGTTTGTGTTCGTATGCTGCTGAGATAAAGCTGTTTTCGAATGTTTGTCTTTTTTCTGCTATCCCGTAATAAAAACATCCCTTATGAAGTTAACTTCTTAAAAGATATACTTCTATACTCAGTGTTTGATTTTGCAATGACTTCACAGTTTGGATGTGTTTTTATATTTTTGTCTGTTTGTGTTCGTATCAAGCTGAGATAAGGCTGTTTTTGGATGTTTTTCTTTTTTCTACTGTCCCATAATATAAACCTCACTAATGAAGTTAATATCTTATAAGATATACTTCTATAGTCTCAGTGTTTTATTTTGCAATGGGTTCACTCTTTGGATGCGTTTCTGTATTGGTCTATGTTTGTGTTCGTATTCTTCTGGGATAAAGCTGTTTTCGAATGTTTGTCTTTTTTCTACTGTCCCATAATATAAACCTCACTAATGAAATTAACATCTCATAAGATATACTTCTATACTCTCAGTGTTTGATTTTGCAATGACTTCACAGTTTGAATGTGTTTTTCTATTTTAGAGTGTTTGTGTTCGTATCCAGCTGAGATAAGGCTGTTTTCGAATGTTTTTCTTTTTTCTACTGTCCCATAATATAAACCTCACTAATGAAGTTAACATCTTATGAGATATACTTCTATACTCTGTGTTTGATTTTGCAATGACTTCACAGTTTGGATGTGTTTTTATATTTTTGTCTGTTTGTGTTCGTATCAAGCTGAGATGAGGCTGTTTTTGGATGTTTTTCTTTTTTCTACTGTCCCATAATATAAACCTCACTAATGAAGTTAACATCTTATAAGATATACTTCTATAGTCTCAGTGTTTTATTTTGCAATGGGTTCTCTCTTTGGATGCGTTTCTGTATTGGTGTATGTTTGTGTTCGTATGCTGCTGGGATAAAGCTGTTTTCGAATGTTTGTCTTTTTTCTGCTATCCCATAATATAAACATCCCTTATGAAGTTAACTTATTTTAAGATATACTTCTATACCTTCACTGTTTGATTTTGCAGTGGTTTCACTCTTTGGATGCGTTTTTTTATTGGTTGATGTTTGTATGCGTATTCAGCTGAGATAAGGCTGTTTGCGAATGTTTTTCTTTTTTCTACTGTCCCATAATATAAACCTCACTAATGAAGTTAACATCTTATAAGATATACTTCTATACTCAGTGTTTGATTTTGCAATGACTTGACAGTTTGGATGTGTTTTTATATTTTTGTCTGTTTGTGTTCGTATCAAGCTGAGATAAGGCTGTTTTTGGATGTTTTTCTTTTTTCTACTGTCCCATAATATAAACCTCACTAATGAAGTTAACATCTTATAAGATATACTTCTATACTCAGTGTTTGATTTTGCAATGACTTGACAGTTTGGATGTGTTTTTCTATTTTTGTTTGTTTGTGTTCGTATCAAGCTGAGATAAGGCTGTTTTCGAATGTTTGTCTTTTTTCTACTGTCCCATAATATAAACCTCACTAATGAAGTTAACTTCTTTTAAGTTATACGCCAGAAGCTCAGTGTTTGATTTTGCAATGATTTCAATGTTTGGATGTGTTTTTCTATTTTAGAGTGTTTGTGTTCGTATCAAGCTGAGATCAGGCTGTTTTCGAATGTTTGTCTTTTTTCTGCTGTCCCATAATATAAACCTCACTAATGAAGTTAACATCTTATAAGATATACTTCTATAGTGTCAGTGTTTTATTTTGCAATGGGTTCTCTCTTTGGATGCGTTTCTGTATTGGTGTATGTTTGTGTTCGTATGCTGCTGGGATAAAGCTGTTTTCGAATGTTTGTCTTTTTTCTGCTATCCCATAATAAAAACATCCCTTATGAAGTTAACTTCTTAAAAGATATACTTCTATACTCAGTGTTTGATTTTGCAATGACTTCACAGTTTGGATGTGTTTTTATATTTTTGTCTGTTTGTGTTCGTATCAAGCTGAGATAAGGCTGTTTTTGGATGTTTTTCTTTTTTCTACTGTCCCATAATATAAACCTCACTAATGAAGTTAATATCTTATAAGATATACTTCTATAGTCTCAGTGTTTTATTTTGCAATGGGTTCACTCTTTGGATGCGTTTCTGTATTGGTCTATGTTTGTGTTCGTATTCTTCTGGGATAAAGCTGTTTTCGAATGTTTGTCTTTTTTCTACTGTCCCATAATATAAACCTCACTAATGAAATTAACATCTCATAAGATATACTTCTATACTCTCAGTGTTTGATTTTGCAATGACTTCACAGTTTGAATGTGTTTTTCTATTTTAGAGTGTTTGTGTTCGTATCCAGCTGAGATAAGGCTGTTTTCGAATGTTTTTCTTTTTTCTACTGTCCCATAATATAAACCTCACTAATGAAGTTAACATCTTATGAGATATACTTCTATACTCAGTGTTTGATTTTGCAATGACTTCACAGTTTGGATGTGTTTTTATATTTTTGTCTGTTTGTGTTCGTATCAAGCTGAGATGAGGCTGTTTTTGGATGTTTTTCTTTTTTCTACTGTCCCATAATATAAACCTCACTAATGAAGTTAACATCTTATAAGATATACTTCTATAGTCTCAGTGTTTTATTTTGCAATGGGTTCTCTCTTTGGATGCGTTTCTGTATTGGTGTATGTTTGTGTTCGTATGCTGCTGGGATAAAGCTGTTTTCGAATGTTTGTCTTTTTTCTGCTATCCCATAATATAAACATCCCTTATGAAGTTAACTTATTTTAAGATATACTTCTATACCTTCACTGTTTGATTTTGCAGTGGTTTCACTCTTTGGATGCGTTTTTTTATTGGTTGATGTTTGTATGCGTATTCAGCTGAGATAAGGCTGTTTTCGAATGTTTTTCTTTTTTCTACTGTCCCATAATATAAACCTCACTAATGAAGTTAACATCTCATAAGATATACTTCTATACTCTCAGTGTTTGATTTTGCAATGACTTCACAGTTTGAATGTGTTTTTCTATTTTAGAGTGTTTGTGTTTGTGTTCGTATCAACCTGAGATAAGGCTGTTTTCGAATGTTTGTCTTTTTTCTGCTGTCCCATAATATAAACCTCACTAATGAAGTTAAACTTATTTAAGATATACTTCTTTACCTTCACTGTTTGATTTTGCAATCGTTTCACTCTTTTGATGCGTTTCTGTATTGGTGTATGTTTGTGTGCGTATTCAGCTGGGATCAAGCTGTTTTCGAAGGTTTGTCTTTTTTCTGCTGTCCCATAATATAAACCTCACCAATGAAGTTAACTTCTTTTAAGTTATACGCCAGAAGCTCAGTGTTTGGTTTTGCAATGATTTCACAGTTTGGATGTGATTGGTGTCTTTTTGTTTGCGCATTCATCCAAGATAAGAATGTATTGGAATGTTTTTCTTTTTTCTGCTGTCATATAATATAAACCTCACAAATGAAGTTAACATCTTATAAGATTTACTTCTGTACCCTCAGTGTTTGATTTTGTAATGATTTTACAGTTTTTATGTATTTTTCTATTGGTGTATGTGTGCGTATTCAGCTGAGATCAGGCTGTTTTCGAATGTTTTTCTTTTTTCTGCTGTCCCATAATATAAAACTCACTAATGAAGTTAAAATCTTATAAGATATATTTCTATACCTTCACTATTTGATTTTGCAGTGGTTTCACTGTTTGGATGTGTTTTTCTATTTTTGTCTGTTTGTGTTCGTATCCAGCTGAGGCTGTTTTTCGAATGTTTTTCTTTTTTCTGCTGTCCCATATTTATAAACCTCATTAATGAAGTTAGCTTCTTTTAAAATTAACGCCAGAACGCTCAGTGTTTGATTTTGCAATGGTTTCACTCTTTTGATGCGTTTCTGTATTGGTATATGTTTGTGTGCGTATTCAACTGAGATCAGGCTGTTTCCTGATTTTTTTGTATTTTTTTAATGTCCCATAATATAAACCTCACTAATGAAGTTAACATCTTATAAGATGTACTTCTGAAACCTGAGTGTTTGATTTTGCAACGATTTCACAGTCTGGATGTGTTTTACTATTGGTGTCTGTTTGTGTGCGTATTCAGCTAAGAATAAGGATGTATAATATAGTATGTCATCCAAAATGACACAAAAATGTCAAAGTATAGTATGTTGTCCAAAATTAGACGAAAATGTCATAGTATAGTACGTCATCCAAAATTACACAAAAATGTCATAATATAGTATGTAGTCCAAAATGACATAAAAATGTCATAGTTTAGTATGTTGTCCAAAATTAGACAAAAATGTCATAGTGTAGTATGTCGTCCAAAATGACACAAAAATGTCATAATATACAATGTCGTCTAAAATTACACAAAAATGTCATAGTATAGTATGTTGTCCAAAATTTGACAAAAATTTCATAGTATAGTATGTCATACAAAATGACACAAAAATGTCACAGTATAGTACACCGTAAAAAATGAGACAAAAATGTCATAGTATAGTATGTCGTCCAAAATAAGACAAAAATGTCATAGTATAGTATGTCTTCCAAAATAACTAAAAAATGTCATAGTATAGCATGTTGTCCAAAATTAGACAAAAATATCATAGTATAGTATGTAGTCCAAAATGACACAAAAATGTCATAGTTTAGTATGTCATCCAAAATGACACAAAAATGTAATAGTATAGTATGTCATCCAAAATGACACAAAAATGTCATAGTATAGTACGTCGTCCAAAATTAGACAAAAATGTCATAGTATACAATGTCGTCTAAAATAAGACAAAAATGTCATAGTATAGTATAGTATGACATCCAAAATGACACGAAGATGTCATATTATAGCATGTTGTCCAAAATTAGACGAAAATGTCACAGTATAGGATGTTGTCCAACTTTAGACAAAAATGTCATAGTATAGTATGTCATCCAAAATGACACAAAAATGTCATATATAGTTCAACAAAATTGACTAAAATGTCATAGTATAGTATGTCATCCAAAATGACACAAAAATGTCATAGTATAATATGTTGTCCAAAACTAGACAAAAATTTCACAGTTATAGTATGCCGTACAAAATAACTAAAAAATGTCATGTCAGTATGTCATCCAACATGACACAAAAATGTCATAGTAGAGGATGTCGTCCAAAATGACACAAAAATATCATAGTGTAGTATGTTGCCCAAAATTAGACAAAAATGTCACAGTATAGTATGTCGTCGAAAATAACTAAAAAATGTCATGTTAGTATGTCATCCAAAATGACACAAAAATGTCATAGTATAGTTTGTCGTCCCAAATGACACAAAAATGTCATAGTGTATTATGTTGCCCAAAATTAGACAAAAATGTCACAGTATAGTATGTTGTCCAAAATTAGACAAAAATGTCATGGCATAGTACGTCGTCCAAAATTAGACAAAAATGTCATAGTATAGTATGTCATCCAAAATGACACAAAAATGTCATGGTATAGTATGTCGTGCAAAAAACTCAAAATTGTCATACTATAGTATGTCGTCCAAAATGAGACAAAAACGTCACAGCATAGTATGTCGTCCAAAATTACAAAAAAATGTCATAGTATAGTATGTTGTCCAAAATTAGACAAAAATGTCATAATATACAATGTCGTCTAAAATGACACAAAAATGTCACGGTATAATATGTTGTCCAAAATGAGACAAAAATGTCATAGTATAGTATGTCATACAAAATGACACAAAAATGTCATAGTATAGTATGTCATCCAAAATGACACAAAAATGTCATAGTATAGTATGTCGTCCAAAATGACACAAAAATGTCACAGTAAAGTATGTTGTCCAAAAAGACACAAAAATGTCATAGTATAGTATGACATTTTTAGTTATTTTGTCGTCCAAAATAACTAAAATTGTCATAGTATAGTATGTCATCTAAAATGAGACAAAAACGACGTAGTAAAGTATGTCGTCCAAAATTAGACAAAAAATTCCATAGGAAAGTCTGTTGTCCAAAATGAGACAAAAACAACATATTATAGTAT
>NW_025322491.1:0-20000 GCF_019176455.1 Solea senegalensis
GAGGAGGAGGAGGAGGAGGAGGAGGAGGGTTTGAAGGCTGGCCACCTCCCTCCTCATCCCTCGTTAGTTAGGAATTTGTTTACCCTCCGTCTAGAGCCGTGACCTGTAATGGACCACGAAGCCCTCTGGTCAACATACAGGATTACCCAAGAGCCTCTCCTCAGGGCGAGGGCCCTCACACACACACACACACTTGGCACAGGGTGATAGGCCGCCCTAAAGCCCCCGCTGATAACAACCATTACTAATGGCAATTAGTTCATTAGATCCTTGTTAATGCCCCGTTGACTTGGAGATAGAGGTTTGGGTGAATGAATGAATGAGTGAGGGAGGATTTGGTGGACGTGGCCTATCTGGCTTTACCTCTTTGTCCTCTGTGTCTCTGTGGACGAGATATGAGTCGTGTTCAAACAGCCGCAGATCACATGGTTCACATGGGAGACGAGTTTTAAATTTATGACACGGTCGTTAGAATGTTGGGGCAGAAGAGCAGAAAAGAGGAGGTGACTCTGTGTTTGACTTTGAAAATAAACCAAAGCAGTTGCAGAAAGAGATACATGTCGCATTAAACCCGGATTAGGACTCGTTAGATTTCAGCAGAAACAGACGACTGACCCACGTTGTACTGAATCAAATCATTACTAAGAAATTTTGCCACATCATATTATTATTATTAATTATTAAACAATTCATCTCTGGATTATTTGATGGGCCATGCAACATTAAAATAAATGAAAATGAATTCTGCACATTTTGCTAATCCTAGTTCTGTAATTCTTTGATTCTTATTAGACCTCATGCAATAAGTGGAAAGTACCCATAAAGTTACACTTAAACCTTCAAACCTCTGTCCTTAGATGATCTGATCTGTAGAAAATGGCTGGTGAAACCTGCAGCTGCAGAAAGAGATACATGTAGAATTAAACCTGGATTAGGACTCGTCAGGATTGAGCAGAAACAGACGACTGGTCCACGTTGTACTGAATCAAATAATTACTCAGACAGCAGAAAATTGACACCTCCTAATGACTCATTTCCTAATTAATGACGAGGACACACAGACACAGACAGTGTGCTGCTGAACACCAGGAGCGGAGCACACTAACCTAAAGTACCTGAGGCTTAAGTGTTGATCTTTAAATGTTGTTGCCATGTGCAAAGACTCTGCACCTCAGGCTCCATTAGAGGACTTTGTGATAATCCTGCAATGGTTTCTGCAGGACACCCCACACACACACACACACACACACACACACCCCAGGCCTCCTCTGTGTGTGAGATAGGACGAGCCACAGATGGTATGAAGGCTGAAGGCTTGGAGAGGGCACAGCCTCAAACACTCACACTCACACTCACCCTGTTTCTTTGCATCCCTCCTCCTGTGTGCAAAGACAACACTCACACATACCTGCGTGATGAATGGGAGGAAGTTTGTGCCTGTGCAGTTTACTCTGCTGTGAAAACGCCTTGCAGTGAGTCATTCTGCTTACAAAACAAGAATCTAAAAAGACAAAGACCACCATGATGATGATGATGAGTGAATAAAATCAAATAAAAAAATAACAAAGCATGTAAATGTGCAAAATTGTGATGCATGTAGCATTTTAGAGAACATGATAGAGAACATGAGAGAACATGAGAAAGAACATGAGAGAACATGGGAGAGAACATGAGAGAACATGAAAGAACATGAGTGAGAACATGAGTGAGAACATGGAGGAGAGAGAACATGAGTGAGAACACATGAGAGAGAACATGAGAGAACATGAAAGAACATGAGAGAGAGAACATGAGAGAGAACATGGGAGAGAGAACATGAGAGAGAACATGAGAGACATGAAAGAACATGAGGAGAACATGAGAGAGAACATGGTGAGAACATGAGAGAACATGAGGAGAACATGAGAGAGAACATGAGTGAGAACATGAGAGAGAACATGAGAGAGAACATGAGTGAGAACATGAGTGAGAACATGAGAGAGGCCTGATGTTTGTGATGTGATGACCAGGTGACACCATGACACTTTGTTTCTTGTAAGACTTCATGTTAAAGTTAAACTAAACTTATCAGCAGCCTGAGTTTTTGACATGTTATATTTTCTTTTGATGACAAAGAAGTTGCATTTTCACACCATTTTTCTCTCGAGAGGTCGTCGCCACAGTTGATGATGAGATGTTTCCACCGGATGCCATTTATCCCGGCGTGGAACTGGACATTAAAAATGAGGATCAGGTACCGGTGCTCAGGAGGAACCCCGGCCCTCCAGAACCCTCCAGTTACAACCCCGATGTGTTTCTGCTCGACCGTGAACTGGCCACATACGCCTGGTAAAGTACAGCATCTGAAAGATTTCATATCCGTACGTTCATTAGATACAAAACGAGTGCATTTCCAGCTGTTAATGAACAAGAACCTCAAACTTTTTAATATCAACCCTCTACTCCAGGGGTGTGTCAAACATACGGCCCGTCCGAGGGTCCAATCCGGCCTGCCTGCTGTAATGTGTGTGAATGGTAAACTTTTGCATAAAGTTTTGTTGAAAAAGGGGAAGAATGTGCAGATGTTGTTGTTTATAGGTCATCGTGCTCTGATTGTACTGGTGTCGTATGTGACCCCTGACCTCAAGCGAGTTTGACGCCCCTGCTCTCCTCTCATAACTGTGGTATGATGTTGCGTGGGAAAGTGTTGTGCGTTATGAAACGAGCAGTGCACAATAGCTTAGAGGCGTGTCCTCTGAAGACGCTCTGACGTAGTGTGTGTGTGTGTGTGTGTGTGACATGCAGGAAGTGATGAATTGTGGGACTTCTGAATCAAGACGGGTGGTACACGTACGGTTGCACAAAGTCAACTTGGAGGAAGGGAGTTTCCCTCTTAAACGCGACGCGCTGAAACAACACGTTGGGTCTAAAACAAATAGCAGAGCAGCGTGGATGAATAGGCGGCCTACGTGTGTGTTTGGCAGGGCGAGGAGTGGCGAGTGAGGTGCGAGAGCAGAGAAAAATGCTGTCTTTCTGTTTTGACACTGCGGTCAAAGTTTACGTGACATCTCCAACAAAACTTTTGTGCCCAAAAAATAAAGTTTTCAAAGTCATTGTGAGGATTAATAGTTGGATATTCTCCGGTAGCTGCAGCACTTACACGGTGGCAGCTTTTCTTGTGTACACTTTTCCTGACATGAAACCAGTGAAAAACAAAGCGTTACAGTATCTGAAAGCAGCCGTGGGCTCGGCCTGTGTTTATCAAAGGACTCGCCTGTTGTCAAAAAGACAGATCGCCGCTCTTTGTCAACACCATTCCGTGTAATAACCCAACTCACTATTTATTTGGTTTCTATCACGACGACAGTCGGAGAGAAGCTTGATGTATGTGGGGATTCTCAGCATCATCATCATCATCATCATTGTCGTCGCCATGACGCCACACTGCATGGGAATCCAGGCGTGAAACACGCTAAGGCAATAATGGCTGAGTGGGACGGTGCGTGACGCTTTGAAGTGCTTTTCATCAGGAGATTAACGACGAAAAAAAAAAAGCCTTGAATTTACCTCATTGTTTCCTGGAAACGACAAAAAAAGACCAAACATTAAATGAGTGGAAAAGGTTTTTGGTGTCGATGAAGGAATCAGATGTGCGCTTATACAAACTCTGGCAATGACGTGTTAGTTTATTTAAGCCTGAGATTAACAAGATCTGCTCGCTTTAAGTCGTTTAGTTTATTCTGAATATTAAAGGAGGTTTTGTTACAGATCAACTCGCGAGTCGCCGGAAAACTGACACAGCGGGTTTTTAATCACATTTTAATGTCATTTTTACAATATCAATCTAAAAATGTGGCAGATTATTGAATTTTGTTGCTGTTAGACTGATTATTCTTCTCCACCCAAATAAATTTGATCTATAAAATGAAGAAAACATTGTGTATAAAGTTTTATATATAGATATACTGTATATAACAAACAACAGATTGTTGAATTTATGAAATCTAAAAAGTTTTCATGACTGTTTTTACCTTTTTTTTAAATAAATATTGAACAATTATTTGGATTTGATAGAGTTGCTGCTTCATGTGTACGTCTTTCATGTTCAAATGTCTTCATTTAAGTGTCTTAAATGTCAATATGTCAATAACATTTGACGCAGATGACCTTCATTTATCGCCTTGATCCCTAGAAAATGTGTTCACTTTGAAAGAAATAATGAAAGAAAGAAATAATAAAATAAAAGATAAACATAATTTTTTTTTCAAAGCTACCGAGAGAGAAAAATCTTTGAGTTCCAGTTCATTTTTAGACATTTAAACTGTTTTTAATATTAATTATTTTATATTCATGTTTTTTATTGCTGTTTTCCTTTTGTAAAGATGAGACGACACAAAGAATTTCCTCACTGGTTACTTACGACACAGTGAGATAAAGTGACACAGGTGTAGATTTTACACAGTGATGGCAGCGAGTGCACCGGGCAGAGACGCTGACGTGTCAATGCAGCCACACTTATGTCGAGTTTATGACGCTTAAAATAACTTTGCAGAATCACCAAAAGCAATCAAAGCCATGTTTCCTCAGTCTCCACGTCTGAAAAGACACAAGAGCAACATCTCACTTCAGTGACATCACATGCAGCCGCTCGTAATAAACAGGTCAAAGGTCAGAGTCTCGTGCCCCCGGTCTGCGTCCGTGCTGTAATATTTCTGTGTAGATGTTTGGTTGTCAGGTCTGAGGTGACGTGCGGCGGCATTTCATCATCGCGATGTGAGGCACAGACCAGAAAACTCTCAACCTGCTTTGATGTGAGCCTAATATGGCTTGTAAAAAAAGGGGGATCCTGCACTTTGAAGTGAGGTCTGATGCTGTCCAGACATGTGTGTGCGTGTGTGTGTGTGTGTGTGTGTGTGTCATAGGTCTGTGTCTGTTCACACAGAGTGATAAAAAGTGATGTAAACACTGAGAGAGGCCTGGAGAGCGAGAGAGAGACAGAAAGTCAGTTTGTGTCTTTTCACAGAGCAGAGAACACTTTTGTTTTTGTGTAACACCGGTGACGTGTGTCATAGTATAGTATGTCGTCAAAAATCATGAAAAAAAAGTCATTGTATAGTTTGTCGTCCAAAATCAGCAAAAAAGGTCATAGTATAGTATGTCGTCCAAAATCAGTCAAAAAGGTCATAGTATAGTATATGCGTCAAAAGTATGTAAAAAGTCACTTAGTATAGTATATACGTCAGAATAATATAAAAAGAATCCTGGTATAGTATATGCGTCCAAAATCAGCCAAAAAAAAGTCACAGTATAGTAGTAATAGGTCAAAATCAGTCAAAAGATCATAGTATACGTATAACAAATTGGAAATCAGTCAAAAAGTCATAGTATAGTATATGGTAAAATCAGTCAAAAATAAGTACTATAAGTATGTAAGGTCAAATCAGTCAAAAAGTGTATGGTATGTCGTCCGGAAATCAGTCAAAAGTCATGTAGTATAGTATGTAAGTCAAAATCTGACAAAAGTCTTAGTATAGTATGTCAAAACCAGCCAAAAAGTCATAGTATAGTATACGTCCAAAATCAGTCAAAAAGTCATACTGTCGTATGTTGTCCAAAATCAGTTCAAAAGTCATAGTATAGTATGTCGTCCAAATGGAAACCAACACGTCTCAGGATTGCAGAGGGCACTTGTTCCAGCCAGGGCTTGAACCCGGATCTGTTTTTTTAAAGGCAAGAGTACGAACCACTACACCAACTTTGTGGACCACAAAATAAGTCAAAAAAGCCATAGTATAGTATGTCGTCCAAAATCAGTCAAAAAAGTCATAGTATAGTATGTTGTGCAAATCATATAAAGTCATAGTATAGTATGTTAAAATCATGTAAAGTCATAGTATAGTATGTAGGTCCAAAATAATGTAAAAGTCATAGTATAGTATGTAGATCCAAAATAATGTAAAGAATCATAGTATATTGTAATTAGGTCAAAATCATGTAAAAAAGTCTCATAGTATAGTAATAATAGGTCAAAATCATGTAAAGAATCATAGTATAGTATATTAGTCAAAATCAACCAAAAAAGTCACAGTGGTATAGTATGTATAGGTAAATCTGATCATAGTATAATAGTATGTGGGTCAAATCTGACAAAAGTCATAGTATAGTATTAATAATAGGTCAAAATCAGCCAAAAGTCATAGTATAGTATATGGAGTCCAAATGACAAAAGTCATAGTATAGTATATGCGTCAAATCATTAAAAGTCATAGTATAGTATGTAGGTCCCAAAATCTGACAAAAAGTATAGTATGTCGTCCAAAATCTGACAAAAAAGTCATAGTATAGTATGTCGTCAAAAATCATGTAAAAAAGTCACAGTATAGTATGTCGTCCAAAATAATGTAAAAAAGTCACAGTATAGTATGTATTGCTATTTGTGTCATTTCCACAGACTGAATGTGTGTTAAATGAGATCCTTTCACTGTGTAATCAGCTCAAACGCAGATAAAGAGCTGTTATGACAGACATCAAATCCCCAAAGTCCTTGAGATAACATTAAAATGGGAGTAGCCCTGTGCTCTGATTCTTTAAAGGTAAGTGGATTAGTGTCATCCACAATGCATGTGTAAAGTATAACAGGCTGGAAGATGACAATTATTATCATTATTATTATCATTATTATTATTATTATCATTATTATTATTATTATCATTATTATTATTATTATTATTATTATTATTGTTATCATTATTATTATTATTGTTATTATTATTGTTACACTGAGGAAAAACCTGATTAAAACTCTGTAAACAGGCGATTTCTGCAGACAGGATGTAGGAGCCAGTGGGAGGTGCAGAGCAGCTGGGGGCTGGAGAGTGTAGATCATGGAGGAGGTCAGAGGTCAGGGCCAATGCATCTAACTCTTGTGCTGATTGTTATGAAGGGCCATGTGTCAGCGTCCGTCCGTCCGACCACTTTATAACTCTCGGCCATTCACGACATCTCTCCTGCAAAAAAGCCCTAATGCATTCTCTTTGACCCTGTGAGTGTAAATCAAACGTGCAGCCTCAGATCTTACAGAGCTGCACAGTGACGTGTGTGTGCGTGTGTGTGAGAGACGGACAGCGAGAGGGTAATATAAGCTATGGGAGCCTGTGATGTGTGTCACTCTTCACTGTAAGTTATCGCTTGGTTTTTCTTATACTTATTCACCTGAATGCCGATGATAATGACGCTGAAAAACAAGTCACATTCATGTGTTTTTTTTAATTAATCCTGATAAAAAATAATGTGATCCTGACACCTGATCATGTGTCAGAGTCAGACAGACTGAGATGACGACCACATTTTATAATCCTATTGTCAATACTACTAGGCAAAACCTCCTGAGTAATTAACGTTCAGAGCAGTTCTGTGGTTGTAGACCAGAACCTGTCGACTGCTGGAATTCACCCTACAATCATCAGCACAAATAGCTCACTCCATCAGAAGATGACTTGTGTCTCTGAGGTTGTGAGTTCAACTCTTATTGTCAACTGAACTTCTGCACTTCTTTCAAACTTCAGACCAAAATAACAAGTTAAAAATACCAGCAACGTGATGTTCTGCATGTCAGTAAGAATAGCTCCTGCTCTAAGATCAAGCCTCGTATGTCTGAGGTTGTGAGTTCAAGTCTTATGATCAACTCAATTCTTTGAGTTCAGTGTTCAAAGTGAACAGTCAAAAGCTCTAAGAGAACCTGAAGGACAGTGCAGAGCAGGTAGCTCAGTGGACAAGAACGCTCCTGTGAAGTCCTGAGATTGTAGGTTCAGCTCTTGTGAGGAGCAAGTGCTTTTAAAGGTCATCATCCAAACTCAAGATTATAAGAAGACAGCAATCTTAGACGAAGGCGGCCTTTGTGGCGTGGTGGGTTTGTTCCAAACCGTAAGGTTGTGTCTCAGCAGTGAGGTGGCAGGTTCAGTTCCAGTTCCCAACTGTGCAGTTCTTCACTGGAACAGAACCAAACCTAACCTCTTGCTGACTGGCACACCCAGGGACCAACCCCGACTGCGTCGTACCCCCCAGTGGCCAGCAGGGCAAGAGTGAGTCGTACCCCCCAGTGCACAAGTGAGTCAGACCCCACGCTGGCAAGTAGGGCAAGAGTGAGTCGTACCCCCCAGTCAGGCTCACTGGACTCGCCAGGTGCGCCTTCGGCCGCACAGTCCAGCAGCAAAATGGGGCCGAAGGCCCCCACCCCCGGCCAACTGTCTTAAATCCACATTAAGACAGTTGGGTGGTGGTGGCCACCACCACCTAAGTGTCTTAATGTGGTTACCTTTTGCTGCACAGTGTAATATAAAGTATTTGACCTTTGACCCCTCCCTGCCATTCCCCTCCCCTCTCCTCTCACTACCTACCCTCCTCTCCTCTTGCTACCTGCCCTTCCCCTCCCCACCTACCCTCTCCTCTCCCTCCCCCTGCCCTCCCCTCCCTCCTCTCGCTATCTGCCCTTCCTCTCCTCTCACTACCTGCCCTGCTCCAACCTCACCTCCTCTTGCTACCTGCCCTGCCCTACCCCTGCAAGGCTGTGGAATGGAACCTGCAAGGCTGTGGGATTGAACCAGTCACCTTGTAACTCACACATTCCCATGGTTGTGAACAAAACCACTGCACCACGCACTCCTGCTCCATTTAGGACTTTCGGTCTCCTTTCAATCTTCACTTTGGATGTTGACCTTTAAAATTTCCGGGTCCTCACAAGAACTGAACCTATGAGCTCTGGACTTTAAAGCAGCATTCTTGTGCACTGATCTAACTGCAACTTCTCTTCTCTTAGGTTCTCTTAGAGCTTTTGACTGTTTACTGTGAACATCGCACTCAAAGTGTTCACCATAAGATTTGAACTCATCACCCCTGACATACGAGTCTTACTCTTCCAGCACGAGCTATTCGTACTGACCCACAGAACAACATGTCGCTGGTATTTTTATTTCCTTATGTTGGTCTGAAGTTCTAAAGTTGTAAGAAGTTCAGTTGATTGAAAGATTTGAACTCACAACCTGAGACATCTAAGACCACTTCTGATGCCATGAGCTATTGATTGTGTCTACTGTGATTTACTTAGTGTACTTAACTTTCTCATTAAGGTCAGTATTTTGAGAAAAGCCAGCCGGGGTTGGGACTCCTTGACACCCTAACACAGGTGGTTGTTCAGGACCCCCGGGTGGCTGCACGTGTCCAGCAGGGTGTCGGGGAGTCAGCCTGCAAGCAAAACAGTTGGGAAGGAGCCCCCACCACCTCCAACTGTCTAAAAGCTTTCACCTTTTACTGCACAGTGTGACAGAAAGTGTTTACTGCAACACCAAAGCCCCTTCCCCAGACTCCTCTCACCTGCTGTAACCTGCCCTTCGCCAGGCTCACCTCATCTCCTACAACCAGTAGCTGACAGTAAGAGTTGAACTCACAACCTTAGACACACAAGTCATCTTCTGACGGACTGAGCTATTTCTGCTGATGATCACAGGGTGAATTTCTTGGTGTTCTTGAGTTTTTAAAATTCTCAGAGTCTTTCAAACATTAGAATAACTTTAATCAGCTGATCAACTTCATAAGAACATGACGTTGTGTTGTTCAAGTTCTCAAGGTGTCAGACTCACTTCCTCATGGTTCTTCAAGTCAGTAAGGTTTCGGATCTTGTCTTTTTTTAGTTTTGTGTGTGAAGCTCAGACAGACTGACAAAAGCTCATAGTATAGTTTGTCGCCCAAAATCAGCTAAAAAAGTTATAGTATTATTTTATATTATATAGTATAGTATTTTATTCAAAATCACTCCAAATCAGTCAAATAAGTCATATTATAGTATGTCGTCCAAAATCATGAATAGTCATAGGCCGTTTCTCAATATCCATACTTGTGCGTACTTGAGCGTCCTTGTGTACTCCCGTACTTGTGAAAACGTCTTCAGCCTCAGTCCAAGTTCTGTTTCAATTCTCAAGTAAGCGAACAGCGAGGACGGTTCTCAAACCCAGAAGTGTTCTCGCTCCGCCCATTTTTACCAAGTATGCATTGGAGGTGACTTAAGCGTACTTGGGATGGCCATGTATCCCAGAATACATTTCGGTGGAGCATAGCAGCAGATAATATAAATATAAATCTGAAATAAATATTTTTCTGTGTCCCGGAACAAAGCTTTAACATCATTTGAGGCGAGAAATTAGTCATTTAGAATTCAAACATGTGGTTTGTGTATGAAGATATGACGTATTTATAGTTTGGCAGCGACGTTTGTCGGTGGTGATAAGCTCCGCCTCTGCGGACGCTCGGCGCTCACTGTGCCCGGCACAAAGCAGCATTACCTCGGCCTGTCCTGATGAAATTATCCACTGGCTCAGACGTTGCTGTCATTACATGCTCGGTGTGATCCATAGATTTGTTGTTGACGTGTTATTTTGATTTTAATGGAAAAGTTTTGACCTGACGGTTTGAAAGTTTGTATATTATTATTATTTTTTTTTTTTAATTGAATGTTAGATTTTATTAAAGTTGCACGGTCATTGTATTTGTATCTAAATATAATATGTAAATATTAGATATGTAGAGTAGTATATATTTGTACACGTCATATATATACACTACACTACACTACTCAATGCTGTACTATATGTATTTTCCACATTGTATTATTTGTATTGTATATTTTAATAGAAATAAATTAATAAATTAAGTTAAATATTTCAAATGTAATAAGAAATAACAACATATATATGCATTTATTAAAAGTATTTCATATGTTCATTTATCAACACCGTAGGTGGCGGTAATGAGGCTGCAGCACTTGGCGCCAGCCACCATTCAAACAGCAGAACAATACATACATACTTGAGTATTGAGAAACCACATACTTGTGTACTCCCGTACTTCTCAAGTATATACTCCCAGCGTACTTCTCGTATATACTTCCCATGTAAGCAAGTACATACTTGCTTACTTGAGTATTGAGAAACGGCCATAGTTTACCAGGCCTCTTTTTGTGGAGTAGGAGGTCCTACAGCCTGTGCACTTCCTGGAGGAGGAGGAGTTTTAATTTTTTCTATTAATCTAAACAGTGATTTGTCTTTGCTGATTATGTATCAACCCCACAGTTGTGGTATTGAACTTGTCACCTTGTGGATTGAACAAGCTTATTTGTGGTTGTGAACGAATCCACCAAGCCATTAATCTCTGGAGCATAAAGGTCTTTTTGTCTCCTTTGAATCTTCACTTTGGATGTTGAACTTTAATATATTTTGTTCTTTGTAAGAATTGAACCTATGCCTTCAGAACTGAGCAACAACATTCTTATCCACTGAGCTATTTGCTAGCACAGTTGTCAAATAAATAAATAAATGAGGAAGGGAACTGAACCTATGACCTCAGGGACTGCAGGCTGATGTCTAACCAAGTGAGACAAAGCTATATGACAAACATTGACCATGAGGATGTTCCGCTCCAGCAGGTTCTGTTTCCAAAACCACAGACAGAACTGAAGTTGCCACCTACCTGCCACCACGGCTCAAAAGCATCAGGGCATGGTGGCGTTTGTTAATAACCATAAAGTTGTCCAGTTTGAAAGGTGGTAGGTTAGGTTGCATCACTGCAGTGTTGGTCCAGTTTGTAGACTTGTTCTGGAAGGTGAGGTGACAGTATATTTATTGAAACTTTGTCCACCAGCGTGGAACCAAAACTACTAGAACATTGAGTGTGAGTCGCAGGTGGGTGGGGAAGTGAACCTGCCACCTGGTGGACTGATCTATCTTATGGTTGTGAACAAAGCCACCGTGCTATGAATTCATTGTGGATTTTCTGGACTTTCCGTGTCCTTTCAATCTTCACTGTGGATGTTGAACTTTAAAATATCTTGTTCCTTTACCAGCAGCGTCCTTAACAAGTGAGCTACCTGCTCCGACAGGTCCTGAAGAAGTCCTGACAGCTTTTGACTGTTCACACTGAATCTTGAAGTAAAGAAAACATCACTTCATTATGGACTTGAACTCACAGCCTCAGAGATACAAGTCTTATTCTTACTGCACAAACTATCCTCACTTAGCTGCATAGCAATGCTTTCTTAGTGTTTGTAAGGTCATTTTATTGGTATGAAGTTTTGGAGAACTCAGTTGCTTGTGAGACTTGAACTTACAACCTCAGAGAGGCAAGCCTTCTTCTGATCAACTGAGCTATTCATCTTGACAGTTACTCTGTGAATTTCTTGCTTAATAAGAATCTGAATTTAAACAAATAAACAAGGTTAGTAAGTATTGAGAAAGATTAGTTTGGTCTTGGAGTTTGTGCTTTTCAGGAATTGAACCCAAGTCTTCAGATGTATGAGTGAACGTCAAAGACAAAGAGCAACATAACTTGAAATTTTGTCGGTTTTTCTTTTTGACAAAGTCTTGTGTAACTATAAATGTGGGTTCAAATCCTGTGCGATGAGCAATCCTATAGTTGTGGAACAGAAGCCGAACAGAAGCCACTGCACCATGAATTCCTGGTACATTTAGGTCTTTTTATCTTCACTTTGGATGTCGACCTTTAAAAGTATCTTGTTCTTTGTAAGAATTGAACCTATGACATCAGAACTTCTTATGAACTGAGCTACCTGCCCCTGAAGTTCTGCAAGTTTCCTTAAAGCTTTAGAACTTCACTTCTTCATGGGATTTGAACTTGTAACCTTATAAATACCTGTCTGTCTTGTGACAGCATGAGATTATATAAAAGCAATTTTTTTTTGGTATGAAGTTTTAAAATTGTGTAACACAGACTTCAATGTTGAACTTTGAACTTCAGGAAGAGAAGTCTTCTTCTGATAGACTGAGCTACTCGCCCAACTGCTCTCACTCTGCATTTATTGGTGTTCTTAAGTTTTTCACCTTGGTCAGAGAACATTTCATAGAGCTTTCGATGGTTCGCACTGAATATTGGACTTTTAAAATTTATCTTCATTACACCTAGATCCACAACTCCAATCCAGTCTCGAACCCAGGTCTTCTTGCTGTAAAGGCAAGTGTTGATCCTTAAACCAACCCCAAAACATTCCAAATAAGTATAAATATAATAAATGCTTTAAAGGTAAGGGTCTATGACTTTGCCACAGTGGAAGCTCTCATGAAAATAACACGCTTTCTTTTTAACTTTATACATTATGAGCCAACAGGAACTAGAGCAACACTGATATGTCAGTGTGTGTTTATCATTATAATGATAATAATAGCTATTATTGTAACTACTATATGTCTGTGATCAGTGGAGGGAACGCTGCTCTCGACATTCCCAACATTCCCATGTAGCTCTTGACCTCTGACTACTTCAAATTATTAACATTCCCACATGGGCTTAAATCCCCTGATCACTGCTCAGAGCTTCAGTTTTCATTATTTACACATTATTTTATTAGTGTTTTTCACATTATCATGAAAAAAAAATGACGTGGCAGATAAATATCTTTAATAATCCATGAATAATTCATTCATTCTATATGTGTGTGTTTATGTTTTAGCACTGAGGCCACTTTTATACGTGTGCCGTTCACTCAGTGAGCGTGTCAGGTCAACAGAGGGCAGTAGTTTACCTCTGTGCTGTAAAAACACTAACTTGACTCAGTCTGCTGCTGCTGCTGCTGCTTGTGTGTGTGTGTGTGTGTGTGTGTGTGCGTGTGCGCAGCGGTCGACAGCACACACAGCCAAGTGCACAATGGGTTATGAATGAGCTCCCATTCATCACACTTAATCAGCGGGGCCAAACCCATTAACTGTCAGGCCGAGGACGAGTTTGTCTAGAAGGATGACGGATGAGCGCTCGATCTGCATCAGGCCGACTGTGGAAGCACGAGAGGATATTACAGAGATTCTCATGATGTCATTGTTTACGAGTTTAGACTTAAAGCAGATAGGCCCGCGTAAATAATCCCTGTTTTTATTTACAAAGCAGCATGTTGGAAACCTTAAATAGGGAAGTATTTTTAGAATTCTGCACAAAACCTTGCTGTGTTGTACTTCAGGCTCGTCCTGAGGTGTAGTTGTATTTATTTATTTATAAATGTATACTGTATATGTGATGACATGATCCACTGAGCTGGAAATATCCATCATGTTTGAGGAGATGTCTGAGTGTCCAAATGTCGAACAAAATCAAAACCATCTTTTATATCTTTTCTTCTCACTTTTCTCCCGCTTTCATAACAAACACCCCATAATAATTGGGGTTATCTCTTAGATCAGGCTGGGGTTTTTTGGCCGGCAGCTGTGCGGTGCGGCTGCAGTAGTTTGCCAAACTAAATGGAGTCACCTCTGCCAACATACACCTAATCCTCCCACCGTCGGGCCAGAGAGAAACCCCCGGAATTCTCAAGATGGTTCAAAAATAGAGAGGCGAGGACAAAGGTCAAATCTACACAGGGATTTAAGGCCTTATCATTATCACGGAACGGCAGAGCGGAGCGGAGCAGCCATGAGAACGTTGCCTCTGTGTCTGCAGAGCTGCAGGCGGGAGGACGTGCGTGGAAGCTTCAGCATGACTAACAGCACGCAGACGCACATTCACGAGTTCTCAGAGCTGCGACGTCCATTTACGGCACTTAAATACCGTTCATACTGTGGTTATCTGATCATTATACACAGAATAATAGACAATAAAGCACACAAGAGCCAAACTTTACATTACAGTGCAGTAACGACTTATGATGTGTCTTATGATGATATGTATAATGTATAAAATGTCATTTAGAGATAATATTATTGTAATATCATTTTATTTCTGATGCAATCCTCAGCTTGTTTAAGCCACTGGATAGAATATAGTTATAAGGAGATATTATCACAGAATAATACCATGTCATTTCCTCAGTATTATGACTATGAGAATTACTATATTATTACTACTATTTTGTAATACTTTCACATAATTGACAATTACCAAATGATATTAAGTTTAAATTTGTAATTTCCTATGTTCCACACACATTTTCCATTATTATTACCAAGCAATTATTTAGTGATTACAGTGTTTTTCTTAAAATATCCTGCATTCTCAGTATAAGTGACTTTTTCATCAGTTTATTTATCATTTGAATTTTGACCATATTTTTTCTTTAAAGTTTTCTATAATAAGCTTTTAAAACATTCTTTTCCTGTCTTTGTGTCCCGTAAAAAGGCCAAAATCTAGTGTCTGTAGCATGTGGAATACTTTAATAAACACAGACCTATCGCTCATCAATCTGCTTCACTGTTTATTATGATAATGATTAGTATTTTCTAATGATCACCGTCCTTCAGCAAGCTTCAGGCAGTGTGTGTGGGTTTTTATTAAATAATAAAAAGTCTTTCAGAATCAAATTACTTAGACTTTTTAAGTAAAGGGAAAGGTGTGACGTTGATTTTGCTTGTTGAGACACTTTTTAAGTCAATGTCTGAGTTCACGATCATCACACAGCTTCTGTCAAACTCTCATTTTTATCAAAGTATATGTATTATTTAGAAGATATCCACAATCCAAAGGCTTTCATTTTCATGCTTACATCTCTTCATCTCCACAGATGAAACAAAAGACTGGAGATGGAAAAAAAAAAAAAAAAAAACATGCTCTTGGAAGTTTGACACGGGGCAAAAAACTAAAATTCATAAATAATTTTCTTTATAAATAATACATTTATTATTTTTTTGACCCAGTGAGTCCAACATGCCTTTATTTAAGAAATACATTTTCTTAAATTAACTTAAGTTGAAAGCCACAAAAGTAAAGGTTTTCTTTTTCCTTGTCGCCTCAGCAACAACATGGAACATTAAAAAGCCCCAAAACTAATTCATCTCCACGGCAGACGGACTCACCACACCTATATTCACATGTAGAGACACCGGGGAGACGTGAATGAGCCCAAAAGTTTAACTTTGATTAATAACTGATGCAAAGAAAATGAGATATAAATCTTGTTGTTTGATGGATCACAAACAAATATAAAGTCAAATAGAGAAAACACAATCACATGCTTGTTTCTCGCGGGTATGACAAATCTCAGATTAAAAAGATAATCTAAGATTTTTATGGAATAATTTGTCAGCAAAATATTAATTTGCCTTTATTTACTAAGCTGTTTGTCTTTGAGGTCACTTTTTTTTCTGAGGAACCAAGATAAAAAATCTAAAGTAATAATATAATTAAGCTTATATAAAAAATATATGCTTTGATAATGATTTTCATTTTAATGTCAGCACGTTTGCTGTTTTCTGACTTAAATGTTTTCACTACATTTTAAGCCAGTGACTGCTTCATAGTTAGTTTTTACAGCGTGAAATGAAAGCAGTTCATCTGCAGACAAAAGCAAAAGCATCCAACTAAAGTCTCTTGTGCATTAATCACAGCACGTTTTCTCCCTGATGACGTTGAAATCTTACAGTGAGTCCACAGTGACCACAGCAATTTTCAAATCAGGCTACTGTCAATTCTCTTTTTGAATAAAATGTCTAACAAACCGGTGCTAATTCTCCACCATGAGCCGTCATAGCAGCCACTTTATTATCACCCTGTTGTAGCTTAGTGTAAATTCACTGCTGTACACAGAGTCATTACAGACATGAGAGCACTTAAGCTTCCACAAGGAGAGAGAGTTTAGAGGCTTGATTTAAATAAAGTCAGGAGATAAAAGTCCAAGGTTGACCTTTAGGCCTAATCAAAAGCAGACATTTGTTTAAAAATAATAATAATAGTAGAGGTGAGAAAGAGAGAAGCAGAATTTATCACCTTTCAGGAGATGAACAAGAGAAAAACTCACATGAAAAACATGGAAAACAAAGCTGCAGTCAGGTGACCAGAGATTTAACATCACTTCCATTATTTAAATTTTAAACTTCCAAATATAGCTTTTTAATAACACATGGTGAAGTGGAATTTTGGAAAATAAAATGTTTTTTTTAAAGACCTGTGTCTTGAATAAAAACACTGCAAGTTTGAGTCTTATATTTTAATCCTCTTTAGAATTAAAAACGGCCCCGAGTGTTTTAATCCTGGTTATTAGTCTGTGTTTAAAGTCACAGCTCAGATGAGAGCGCGCGTCTTCTTCTCCTTAATTAACATCGTAACACGTTTAATTTCATCACTTCAACAAAATCGCACGTGTTAAAAATGTTCAGACTTGATGCGTAAAAAAAGTTTATTAATTATATATAAAAAGATAATCTTAGTGTTGCGTAAAATAAAAGCTAGGAATGGGAAAACAAACCTTTGAAAAAACTGCAACAAAAATTAATATTAAAGCTGAATTTGGCCAATTTTGTCCTTAAAATAATTAAATATGTTTTGATGGTTCGTTAATTTCTGTATTTTTTATTCATGTTAAATCTGAAAAGATTTATTTTTTTAAATAAAAGTTAAAATAGTAATAACAAATTTATAAAAATGTGATGTTTAAAAAATAATTTGAAATCGAAAATTGAATGTATCATTATTCTTATTATCATTATCATTATTATTATTATTATTATTATTATTGTTATTATTATTATTATTATTATTATTATTATTATTATCACGAAAGTATGGAAGTTCAGCTCTTTTTATTTGCTCTCTCTGGGGAAGAGAATTTACCTCCTTATTGTTCCACACTTGAGCCTCAGAGAGATAAAAACTCCTGATGTGATTTAAAGCTGCCGTCAACCCATGATAACACAAAGTTAATATTATTATAATAATTATACACGTATTTTCAGTGTGGTCCTCAGGAAAGACAACGAGCAACAGGAAAAAGAAAGACAGAAAAAATATCACAGAATATGACAATAATAAAGAAATAAAACGAGAAAGACCAGAGTTTAAAACGACAGAAAATTCAGAAACAAACAGAACACAAGACATGAAAATATAAGGAACATATAACATAACAATATATTTAATACTTTAACCAAGATCGAACATAATCATCAGAACAAGCAGAATAATGAAGATAATAACAGAATAACAACATTATTTAGAGAGGGACAGATTTTCCGGTGGGAAAAGAAAACACGAGGCCAGAAAAACAAGGAAGATAAGAAAGAGTGAAAAATTATCACAAGTGATCATCTGACAGCAGCAGAGGAGGAAGAAAACCTGATCTGATGGACACGGATCAGTTTCCCCAGCCTTCAGACCCCTGTCTCCATGAGAGGAGCCTGACAGACATGAATCATCCCGGAACCTCCCACCGCGCGCGTGTGCGTGCGTGCGTGCGTGCGTGCGTGCGTTCGTGCGCGTCCACGCGCGCGATCATTTCTGAAGAGGTTTACACCCGAGTGTAAATATCTCTATTAATACTCTTAATATGAGAAAAGGAAATTGTTTTGTTTTTATTGATGAAGGAAAAACATAATTTTCATTAACTGAGCTGCCACTAACATAGTTTAAAATCCCACCTAAAAAAAACCCGGATTACAATAAATAATAAATAAAGTCTTAGCCCACTGCATGTACTGTCTGTATTATATTAATATGCAAATATTTACCTATGCTATATACTCGTAGATGTTAAAAATGTATGTTTTTATTATCTTTTACCTTTACTTTTGATTAAAGTATCTGCTGCTACAGTGTAACTCTGTATCTCATCTTCACTTATTAAAAAATAATCCTAATAATTCCATAAATAACCGGAAAAAAAACACAGTTAATCATCAGGAGATGGAAAAACAAAAAGCAAATAAACATAAGAATTTACAAGATCACACACCAGTGTTACCCACACACACACGCACACACACACACACACACAGGCATTCCATAACCCCTTACCTTGCCTTGAAAACTTAATGCCTTACCCAAGCCCTTAAACTAAACCTAATTTTAACTCTAAACCTAAAACCAGGTCTTAACCCAGAAAAGGCCTCTCTCACACACACACACACACACACACACAGTGTGCAGCAGCAGATGTGAGGTCAGAGCTGCAGGGTCAGATTCTTACATTAGGCCTCGCATCGTTACCACATTAGTTAATTAGTTATTAGTTTAAAAAGACGAGGGTTTTTGAAAATTGTGACTGAGCTACAAAAAAACAGCACTTTAAAATGATATGATTTCTTGTCTGAACTGTGTTTGTATGTTTTATATAAAGTTCTTATACCTGCTGCTGACTGACAGAGTGAAGAAAGATCACAGCTGCTGCTGCTGCTGTTGCTGCTGCTGCTGCTGCTGCTGCTGCTGCTGCTGCTACAGCAGAGCCACAGGACATTCAGACAGACCTGCTGCTAATGACTGAGCAGAGGTGAGAAATCACTGCTGGAGAGTGAAGAGGAAAACCTCGTCTTTATGGAAGAATCTGCAATATAAAGTGAAAAAGGTGTAAAGAACACAGCTGGAGACAGTGTGAACAGGAAGCAGCGTTATTATGTTCTGTACAAATTATAATATCAATGATAATAATATAAGAAACTGTGCTTTCTAAATTTGATAAGGAGATTAGGGACTAGGAGATTTAACATTTTCAAACTTTTCTTATTACAATTAAAAAGATTTAACTTCCTTTTCACTCCATTGTTTGTTGACTGTTCTTTATGTGTGTGTGTGTGTGTGTGTTCTTTTCTGGCATCAACCTCGTCCTCATGGAGACCAAAAACCTGGTCCTAACGAGACGAAACCTTGTCTCTGAGGAACTGGTGATGTCGGCTATAAGGCTTGAGTTGTGGTTATCTATAGGTTAAAGGTGAACTGGTTACGGTTAAGGTTAAGGGATAGTTGCTTAGTTTGGGCCAAGCCTGTTCAAATGGTGGCCCGTGGACCACATGTGGCCCCTCGCCGACCTCTTTGTTGCCCAGCAGAGAAACTAATGCTGTTGCTAATATTTGATTTCATGCACTTGGAGTTGCAGCTGGTGTTAAACATGACAAACTCAGCTACGACCTCAGATGTCTGGTTTTTACATTTTAAATGTGTGTGTGTGTGTGTTTGACGAGAAAACACCCTGCTCTTTCATTTCTTTAGTATTTCAATCCAAAAAAGAAAATTGTAATGCAAGCTCGGTAATCATCATCGCTGGAAGCCTCGAA
>NW_025322491.1:22500-33334 GCF_019176455.1 Solea senegalensis
TATTGTTTTGAAATGCTTCTTCTATACATGTGTGTGCCTTTTAGGCCTCATCAGCCTTCTTATAGCCTGTGGTTTAAAAATGGCTTTATAAATAAAATTTGGATTGGATCAGAAATACAGGAGGCCAGGAAAGATCAGATATTTTTGGAATCCTTCACAATTTCTGGCAGTCGAAACAAATAATTGTGCAAAACTAATGTTTTTTTACATTAAATTACACATTTCCAATATTACATGTGTACAATATTTGCACATTTGGGTCATTAAACCTTACTGTTTCACTACATAGACTGATGAGAAGATAATGTCTGACAAAATCAAACGTTACACATTAAAACCCACAATTAAAAAAACAACTGGCAGCATATGTGTGTGTGTGTGTGTGTGTTGGTTTTCTGTAAAGCTTATTGTGTTTGGAGTCTGTGTCTCATGAGAGTGAAGAGTTTTTATAAATGTTTAAATACAAACACGGCTGAGTTAAGAAGCCATGAATGCGTGACTGTGTAATTTGTGGCACTTTAACAGGATAATTAACAGCGACAGAAGGAAAAGTCAACAAACCAAGAGTGGAACTTTTCCTGCAGATCACAGTGAAAAAAGAGTTTAAGAAGTACAGCTAATGAAAATCTTTTTTACATACTCTGAACTTACTTTACGCTCTTCTCAGCACATGTAGCTCACAGCCTGTGTGTGTGTGTGTGTGTGTGTGTGTGTGACAGATGGTGTGACGGACATCAGCATGACTCAGCATCCACCCATTAAAGGATTAGATGGTTTTTCTGCTGCTGCACAGATCAAAGTCTCAGAGTTTCTCGTCTGCTTCAGTCCGTCGCCGGTTTATCATCTGTGCAGAAATCAAGTAAAAAAAAAAACACAAGAAATCAAGAAATCAGTGTTCAAATCAACATTACTGACACTGATGTTAAGATTTTGTTGATCAGCTCATGTTCACTTTACTAAGTGAATTCATCCTCATTAGTTCCATTTCGTAAACACCTCATTGCCGTTCTTCTGACATCTATTGTGATTTGTGTTGTGATATATATATATATATATATATATATATATATATATATATGTATATATATATATATATATATATATATGTATATTTATAAGTCAAGTTTTAACAGCATGTTAGACACGCCCCCTTCATCGCCCACTTTTAAAACCCATCTTTACAATTTTGGCTTTTGACCCAGTCCGAGACGTTTGGTTTTATCTTCTTTATGGTTTTATTGTACGACTTGTTTATTTGTGTTGTTTTTCTACTTTCTACAGTATTTTATTGTATGTTTTATTGTTTGTTCTAAGGTCTATTATATTTGTTTTATTTATCTCTGATGTACAGCAGTAATACTGAACTGAAGTTGACATAGAACATAAAAAAATCTGTCTTTGTGAAACCTGAGGTGACAAAAATGTTCCTATTTTTACTAACACTTAAATGTATATTATATGTATTATTATATATAAAATGTATATTATTTATCCAGTTTGTGTATATTTAACAAAGACGTGCATATTTTATTGTAAATAATCTGGATTCCTTCCTGTTCTTGTTTGTTTGGAGAAGCTGTAACAAAAGTTAATTCCCCCCGCAGGGATCAATAAATAGAGTATTTGTGTTTCTGATTCAGATTCAGTCACAACAGCTAATTTGACACACAAAGCCGATGTTGAAAACTTAATCAAACCTCTTGAATATGTTCACGCATGTTATTTTGTGCAATAATCTGTGTGTGTGTGTGTGTGTGTGTGTGTGGCACATATTTTCAGCATTCATGTCGGAGAGGAAAGTGCTTTCTAATTCCTCCCTGACAATCTGACACATTATCGCCCACACCCTAAACCTCGTCAAGCTGTGAGGTGCAGAATCGTCCGGTGTGGACAAAAAAAAAACGTCTCTGTGAGAAGAAGAAGAAGAAGAAGAAGAAAAGGAGGTGGAGAAAACAACACAGATTTGGATAAGAGTCAGGTCGAGAGAGAAGGGAAGGGAAGGGAGTGTAGAGTGAGTCAGTGAGATTATACGGGGGAGGAAGGATGGGAGATGGAAGTCTGTAATTGGTTGCCCAGAGAGGATTAACCTGTCTGCCTCCAGCCTCTCCCTTGCACCTTAAACAATATAGGCCCGCGTTACCGTGGCAACCACCAACTCCGTCTTTAACCCCTCCTCCTCCTCCCTGCAGCCATGACAACTCATCACTTAATCTTGTCTCTCGCCCATTTATATAACGCACGTCTCTATTCCTGAAATGCAAATTACTAACGAAGCATGTGACTCGTCTGTGTGAGCGGGACACGGACGGTGCACGCAACATTAGTATCAATATCCTGAATCCATCAGCGTTAACGCTATAATTAAAAGTTACACCCCCCCACCCCCCTTCCTTTAAACTCAGGGATTTAAACCTGCTCTCAGGATTCATACGCCAATCTTCACACACACACAGCCTCAGATGTCGCCGTGAGGCAGGCAGGAACTAGTTTGTGTGAGAAATCAAAGCGAGACACAGAGACACAGACAAACACTCAAGAGAGTTCCCACCACGTCGCTGTGTGACAACACACAATAGGGACAGGAAATAACACTCGGCTCACACACACACACACCTTCATCATCTGTATTCTGTCTGTACAAACACTCGAGTGAGAACACTGAGATTAATGCATGAACTGTTTGTTCAATGCCAACAGAGAAATGTTGGACAATAACTGCAGAATAAACCCGCGCTCACTCAGACACTGAGTTCTCTGTGAAGACACTCGTTTGTTACATGCAGGCAAAAAAACGACAACACAACAGTGAGTTTGTGTGAAAATATTTCTAAAGAGTCTGTTTCATTTGTACTGAGATTTCCTGATGAACTTGATTACAAGCAGAGGTGGAAAGTGATGAATTACATTTACTCGCATGACTGTAACTGAGTAGTAACGCTCAGTTACAGTTTAAATGACATGTAATGACATGTAATGTAGCTTTGTTGTGTCCTTTTAAAATATGTAATTTTACTTTTACTTTTAGTATCTTTGTTTAGAAGTTACTGTACTTCACTACGTTAGTCAGTAAAATCTTAAAATTTAAAACAAATTAAATAAAAATTCATGCACTAGAAACTTTGGTAGTAAATGATGAGGACAGGTGAATGAATGATGAGGACAGGTGAATAATATGAGGAGAGGTGAATGATGAGGAGAGGTGAATGAATGATGAGGACAGGTGAATAATATGAGAGTGAATGCTGAGGAGGTGAATGAATGATGAGGACAGGTGAATGAGGGACAGGTGAATGAATGATGAGGACAGGTGAAGAATAATATGAGAACAGGTGAATGAATAATGAGGACAGGTGAATGAATGACGAGGATGTGTGAATGATGACAGAGAAATGATGAGGACAGATGAATGATATGAGGATGACAGGTGAATGATATGAGAACAGGTGAATGATATAAGGATGACAGGTGAATGAATGATGAGGAGAGGTGAATGATATGAGAACAGGTGAATGATATAAGGATGACAGGTGAATGAATGATGAGGACAGGTGAATGATATGAGAACAGGTGAATGATGAGGACAGGTGAATGAATGATGATGACAGGGGAATGATAAGGACAGGTGAATTGGTGCTTATTAAGGTCCTTGAGTGATTGACATCTGTGACCTTTGACCCATGTTGACTGACACATTATGCGTTTACATATTTTATTTTGTCAGCACTTTAATTTGTAAAGTTTAATTAAAAACAACCTTGTTACAAAAGTAATTAAGTAACTTTTACTCATATGTCTTAAAACAAGCTACTTTCTTACTTTAACCTGAGTACATTTTTAGACGAGTACCACTATTTTGATAAAAATTGTATTGAGTATTATCTGCACATGCATTAGGGTTCAAAGCAGAAGTGTTTTGGTCAAATAAACCTTCACATGGTTGCATTTGTTTTTCTTCTACAGCTTCACGACGGTGGCGACGGACAACAACCCACCCATGAACATCATGACTGATGTTGGATCAACTAAAGAGGCTGCCGATCATCCATGAAAGTCGGGCTTATACTACGATAAGTCACAAGTGATAGTTCATCTTTTCTTTTTAAAGTCAGTTTTCGCTGATACTCGCCTGTGCGGTGAAAACGTGGACGTCGGCGTCGGCAGAGAAGCGAACCTGGGAATTCAAACACAGAACAACATGGTGTTTGTTGTCAGATGAAGTGATGACACGTATCAACGGAGTGTGATTTTAGTAAAGACTTAGTCATTATCCATTCTCTGGTGTGAGCGTGTGAGTGACGAGTGTGATTTCATTACGTTTAGCTTTTAAATTTAGCTTTTACATTTGTGTAAACACATGAAGGGGTGTACATTTCTGTCTGTTGTGTGTATGTAACCACATGTTGATGTTACCATAATGTATCTAGTGTACAGTGTTGATGTTACAGACACAGGAGACAACGTTAATGTTTCTAATATAACTTGGTCGTTGTTGTTGTTGCCAGGCGTCGTAAGAACAGGAGATTTCATCCTCAAACTTCAACCCTGCATGAAAAACAAGATTAATACTGTGTGAACGCTGTTGTGCGGACGTTTGGAAACAGAATAACAGTTCATTTGTGTCAGAAATTAAGGAAAAGAAAAAGGTAAACAAAAGGAAATAGATTTATTTTAATTCCACCAAACAAACGTCCATTAAAAGGTCAAATATTATATTCAATCTCCTCCCACACACAAAGACGAATTTCTATTATTACAGTCGTGTACATGCTGCTGCAGTCTCAGCTAAGTCTTGTTTGTGTTCTTACTCAGCGACGGCGACACAAACGAGCAACAAAGTCAGAAGAACAAAGAATTAAAAAAGCCTGATGCCTGTGGCTGAGGCTCACTGACGCTGCCATACGCTGTTACAGCCTGAGCCGAGACACACAGCAGAGACACACGTCCCGTCACAGACCCAAGGATTACTCTTTTTAAACAACATCTGTCTTCCCTTTGCCTCCTCACCCTCTCCCTCTCTCTCTGATGAGACACACAAACCAAAATGTTGTCAGATCATAAGCCACGATCTTCGTCTTCTGCCCGTCTCCATGTGTACGAGGACAGAGGGGACGGAGATTACAAATGAGCCAGTTTGTGTACGATTCTGCTCGGCCTGTGTACGAGCAGATGTGGCTTCATGCACGAGTGCTTCCCTGCAAAGAAGTTGTGTTGCTTTTTCACAATAAGTATTCAGTCGGTGAGGAGGAAGAGGAGGAGGAGAGAATCCAAACTGAGTCAGCAAAAAGAATCCTTTTTTGAAGCCAAGTCAAAAATTGAGAGGGAGAGAAACGACACCCTAAAGTCACAAAGTCACACAATTCAAGACACAAAATATCGAAATAACTAAATAAATAAAAGTGACAGAGACATAAAATCACATTTCTACCTGAAATGATGAGACATTAATATATTAAATATTAAAAGTAACACATTATTTTTTTTGTTTTCTTTTAATAAAATAAATTCATAAAGCACTTTTTTATGACAGCATTTTAGTAAAATTGTGATGAACGAGTATCACATTTATATTAAATATGACACTAAACTAGTGCTGTGATCATTTAAATGTAAAATATAATGCTTTAAAAATCAGACATGTCACAATATGTCAATCAAAACATATTTTCTGATGCATTTTAGTTTAGGTTATAAAGATAATTAGGACCTAAGCTTCAGACTTAAACAACCAAAACATGCTTCTCATATTACACATCTTTACAAGCAGCATCTGTGGGTCCAATAACTGCTGCTGTACAGTCAAATAAATGAGTTTAAATGTTAAATAATCTTTCAAATGCAAGTGTAGATGCTTGACTTTACGCAATATAAATTTGTAACTTGAAATTATGTATATGATATCTGACGCATTTATTGGTAAAAACACAGAGAATTAGTCATTAGAGGGAGAAAAATTAGATACTTAAACCATGTAACAACTACAAAAGTATCATAAGTAACATATATTATTCTAATATTAATAAAGTCTATGGCTGAGCTATGGGAGCATCACACTGATAAGCAGTCAGGTGACCACAAAACCACCTCCGCCAGCAGGAAAATAAATAAATAAATAAATAAAAAGTAGCTCTGCTCAGCAGACAACAAAACCAGCCCGCACCAAACCATCAATCACGCCGTCAAAATGCCAACACAGCGACCAAACAGCCGTCTGTGGCAGAGGTAACCGCACCAGGCGGCCACACCTTGGAAGCGGCTTAGCAGGATGTGGCCTCAAACAGACACAACCGCACGGTGTTTGTCATTACAGTGTCACAGTGTACAATCAAAAAAAAGATTAATGACACGCAGAACCTCGGAGGGAGATTAAGTCTTTGTTTACCCCCAGAGAAGAAAAGAGAGGAGCCAAGCCCAAACAGAAGTGATGGTAAAGTTCAGACCGCAGAGACCTGATCACACCACTGTCATTTATGAAGAGCAGAATGTAACCTTCTGCCTCCATCATCTCAGAAAACAAATATTCCCCAATGTAAATACAGCGGTTAACACACTTTGAGCACCTATCATAAAAACAAGAAAACAAATGTTTTAGAAATCCATCAAAAACTTGTTAGAAATGAAAAAAAAAAATAAAGTAAATAACTATAATCAAGAAATAATAATACTAATACTGTTTTTCAGGGTTTTTGTAAAACAGTAAATTAGAAAATTCATGGATAACAATAATAACGACTACAAATTGGCGCATGTTTTACGTCGCTACGACAAACATAGGGTGCAAATTGCCAAAATTCTAAATGGCCAACTTCCTGTTGAGTTGAGGCCATGGTTACCGTGGTCTTTTGTTCGTCTTGGTCTATAACATCTTCCCACCAAGTTTCAGCGAATTTTTCACCTTAAGGGGGCGCTATAGAGCCCTTGAAGCCACAGATAGAATAATAATCTGAAGGATAACGATAGGCTCCTGGCATGAATTCGTACCAGGAGCCGCTCTGGCCCCTGGCATTCGTGGCTCGAGTCCTAATAATAATAATAATCCTTTCAATAGGGTTTTGGTTAAAGAGCTTCTACATACTGGTGTATTGACCATTACAGAAACATAAAAACATTATTTTAATAGTTAACAATGCTGCACTGTGTAAAGCAGAGTACTAATACTTGTTCAATTCAATATTTAGTAATTGGTTAATGTGTGGACAATTTAAACACATCATATATTCATGTTTACAATCATTACATGTTTCTCATGATTACAAGTTGAGGACGTGTACTTGTGCGAGCTAGTGATAGAAATTAAGTCAAATGCAATCTAGCCATTTTACTCTTCTAATCTTAGATAGATACTTTATTCATCTCACAGAGAAATTCACAATTTCTTTATAATCTTGTGAATAAAAGATGTCAGAGAGTAAGAAAGATAAGATCATGGTCAATACTAGTGATGCAAAATGACAAACATGACAAAAAAGAGACTTGTAAGTAACTGGATACGTGCATCACGTCACATCCTGTATCAGCTGGAGAAGGACTGATAGTGTATCTCACTCGTGGTTGTTGCACATGAGCTTAAAGAAGCATCGAAGTGAACAAAAACAAAGTGACTGTGAACTCTGCTCACCATCAGTGTCGATGTTTGAACCCCGATATAAATGTCAACCCAAATGCTTCCCATTTTTCTACACCGCCGCACCTCGCGTGAACAGCCAAAAAAAATACAACGTACAACAAAACTTCAAAAGCCTGCGTTTACTCCATCGCCTCCCGTCAGACGATGACTCACCCGCGCACAACTTTCAGTTGTCTTTGCGGATCCACGTGCTGTCAGATCCTAATCAATTCATCACGGCCGGCTAATGAGAGCGTGTTCCGCTTGAGGAGCTTCAGCAAAGCCAGGCGTGACTGTCAGGCTCAGGCAGAGAAAATAAGCACCTCCTGTGTGATCTCTCACGCCCGGTTAACATCACTGACAACACACAGAAATTCACACAATCACTGGAGAGTTTTGTGGAATCCAGTAAAGCACTTGTGAGGATGTGTCTCTATTTCTGCTGCTGCTGCTGCGTCAGCAGGTCAGGTGAGGTTTCTGCGAGCACAGTTGCTATTTTTATGAAGAGTTAATTGTGTTGCGTGTCTCTTTGGCTGAAGGAAAATCACCGTGTGAGGTCTGCGCAGAGAAAAAGACGCAAAAAGGGAGGTGAGGAAGAGGTTTTCAGGGCTCACTGTGAAGTGGAAGTGTCACCGTGACTCAGCAGCTAATGCAAACATGCAACCAAGACACGTAAAAGACCTACATCATACTATACTTACAGTGACTTTATATAAATGGATGCATGAATTTCAAACTGCAAGAAAAACATGTATGCGAGGATATAAAAATTGTGGGTAACCCACCACCAAAAAGTGATTATAAACGTGGGTTCATCTCCAACAATTACCAGGGAAATGTCTCAAAATCTCAATATTTAACAGTCTGGAGTGTGTGAACAAATCTGTTTTTCATGAACTGATTCTAGTGATTCAGTTACACTGAGAACAACCGCTTTACAAGTCACTCGTTTGTGTAAAACAAAGTCATTTTCATGACTCCTAAAGGGCTTCACTGTCACTGTGACTCTGCAGAAACCTTAAAATACCTACATCATACTATACATACAGTGAGCCTGACATGTATTTGGGGATATAAAAGTTTTGGTTTTGTTTGAAAAGTGAAGCCCAGCAAATATGACATTGACCAACGGCAAAAAAAAGCCATCGGCCAACTTAACTGGTTGCAAAAATTGCTGAATTGCTAGTTTTAGTTCTTCTCCAACACCACATCATTTCAATACTGTGAATTATCGTCCCATTTTGAAGGAAAACAGATGACAAAGCACCAAACAAACTGTGAATCTGAGGCTTCAAAATGGGACGAAACGTAATCGCAACCTGAAGACTTCGTCCACTTCCATACAGTGTATGATCCCATCAGTAGTTGTGAGTACTAATAGACCATTATGGAAAACTGGCGTCAACATGAGTCACTGCATTAACGACACACCAATATGTCAGAGTCAGACATAACAATATTTAAATTGGCTGTTGCTGCTTTAGTTTTTTTTGTTTGTGTTGTCTGGAATTGTGTTATTACTACAACAACAACGTCCAGGCTGTGTAAACGAGTCCTGCACCTGACGGCAGATCACGCGCCGTGTTGTGAAAATAAAACGGTCCCGCTGAGAAGTCCCTGTGTGGACACAAGTGCTGGAGTTATCAAACATAAATGATCATCCCCAACACTCGCTGGATAAGACCCACATGGTCAGATCTGACACAGGCTGCTGAAGCACGCCTGGCTCTCTGTGGGCGCCAAATGTCACTCATGGAAGAACACTTGGAAAGACGGCACGTTACAGGGTCATCATCATTGAAGCTACTGCTGCCACTGATACTGTTTCTATGTAGTATATATTATCTATAATAAAGAAGGCAAAGAAGGTCAAAGGTCAGGTGCAGTGTCCCATAAAAGGTCACTTCAGTCATCAGACAGTTCGCTCTGGTAAAGTCTGGTTTATAAAAAAAAAACACACTCAATAATGTTCAGATTATTACCACTGAGTATTAGGGCCACATTGAGAAAAAAAATATTGACAGAATTTGAGAATAAAGTCTTAATTTACGAGAACAAAGTCGTAAAATAAGACTTTAATAATAAAAGATTTCCAAAGCCAGTGAGTCTGATTGTGCACATGAAGTTGAAAACTCACCCAAAAATAATGGTCCTATCATAACTGTGAAGTTACACGATGCAACATTATTTGTTTTGCCTCATTTGAAAATGGGCTCAGTTCAGCAAAACTATCAGACTTGACTGAGAGAGTACAGAAGCCGGTGGAGATCCTGTTGTTTTCAGTCACCACTTGTTTCTGTTGTCTGGACATAAAACAAATCACTTTCTGTGTGCAGCGAGGACACGTTACCGGGCTGCATGAGACCTAAACTGAGTAATAAACTTTTGTTAATAATACGTAAAAGACTCCATCACAACATTAACTGTCGGCTCTTCACAAAAGGAAATGTTTGACGATTATTAAATTGTCAATTGTGATTCACAAACACAACAAATACACACTTGACAAATAACTTAACCTGCCTCCCCCCCCCCGTTCCCTTCACTGTGCGGTTAATCCGTGGATTCACCAGAGATGCCTTTATGCATTCTCCATGAGTGGAGGCAAACCTAACTGCCTCCCCCGAGACGCGGCCTAAACAAGGGGAGCCCGAGTCTGTCAATTACCCCAGGAGTCGATACACACACAAGCATCTGAAACGCTGCTGCTGACATACACACGTATGCGTCGTCTCCTGCGTGCTGGCTGGCAGAGGGAGCAGTGGCATTATGGATATGTATGACACATGCATACGACGCCAATCTCACACCCAGACGGCTGTGATTTCCCCAGGTAACGGCTCTAAGCCTGCAGAGGGAGGATTTCCCGGAGACCTTGTTTAACACAGATGTCAAAGCGAGCGAGAGGAGGAGGAGGAGGAGGAGGAGGAGGAGGTTGATATTTGAGATGTTCATCTCATGCCGCTTCTTTGATTGACAAGGAGACAAGCTCTCAGTTTAACCCTCCACGTCTTACTGAACATGTCCTGAATGATAACGCGGCCGCACGACTGTCGGTGTTCGAGAGGTTCTGTCAGGAGGCTGCATGCACGCCGTGGTTCTTGGCAGGACAAAGCATTTTTGTCTGATTTTTTTCCATTACGATGTTTAAACATACAGTTTATACAGAGGCTCTTAGATTATAATGTAATATAGAGTGTCTTAGATTCTTTTTTTCTGAACATAAAGTAC
>NW_025322492.1:0-54873 GCF_019176455.1 Solea senegalensis
CACACACACACACACACACACACACACACACACACACACACACAGCAGGTAAGTGGTTGTTAAGTCATGGGACTCCACACTGTGGTTCATGAATTCATTGAGGATTCACTGCGTCATTATGAAACATAACAAACAGACTAACTTGTTAGCATGTCCAGTCACAGGAGCGCTAGCACATCTTAAATATAAAGATTTATCCAGAACGAGCTCACGTCTTTATCTCACTGTGACACACACACACACACAAGAGCTGCTGGTCCTCTGCTGCCTCATGTGGTCACTTTGTGTCACTGAAGCGTGTGTGTGTGTGTGTGTGTGTACCTGCAGGGCACTGTTCAGGAAACAGCTGTTCTGTCCCGGCTCGTTGCTCAGACCTTTACTGGGAGCGATGGACGTGGTGGTGCGAGGCGCCAGGATTTGGTCCACGCTGCTGCAGACTCCGCTGCCTCCAGTGCTGCCTGACGCAAAGTAGTTCCTCTTCCACGACATGTTCTCTCTCTTTTTCTTTGTTTTTCCAACTCACTCTCACAGCTTTTCTTCCTGCAGGGATTAACTTCCCATCATTAGTTCAAGAGTCAAAGTAAAAAAAAGATTTTCCACAAACGTGTTCTTTAGATAAACATTTCTTTGTTTTTGACTTTTAATCCCAAACGTTCTCTGTTGTGTAATCCATGTGCAGGTGACCTGTGGTAACGTCTCGTCATCTTCCTCCTCATCACCTCCTCCACAGAATGTCACTGTGGCCACGACCAAAGGTCAAAGGTCAGACACTCACTGATCTGCAGGAGAGAGAGAGAGACGTGAACAGGAAGTTATTACTCCTCCTCACGGAGTGAAGTATTGTTTTTAGTGGCTCTGTGTGTGTGTGTGTGTGTGTGTGTGTATCATTGTGTCCACACACACTATTCCTGCCCTTTGCAGAAAAATGTGAGTCACTATTGTAAACCACTCACTCTCCCACACCAAAGTCCATGGAGAAAATCAGTGACACAGGAGCTGCTGGTCCTCTGCTGCCTTGTGTGGTCACTTTGTGTCATTGAAGTATGTCTAAATTAAATATTTTAAAGGTCCCATATTATACCCTATTTCTCCAAGTTAAAATAGTTCCCTTGTGTCATAATGAACATGTCTGTGACATGCTTTGGTCAAAATACCATAAGGATGGGCTTCCGGTGGGGAGTCACGTGGTACGCCCACCCAAGATGGCAGCCTAGGGGAGACCGGAGCTCGCCTATGCCCCAAATCCCACTAAAAACTTGACTTTAAGTCGTTGTTCTACTTTTACTTTTCGGACATTCTTGGGAGGTGGCATGAGTCAGAAAAGTCACTATTTCACTCGCAATCAGCCTCTTAATTCCAGGGGGAAGTCTGCGGCGGACCCTCAGGTAAAGCTACAGCCTAAAATGGCGGAGACACCGGTTACATCGAAGAGTCCTCATACAGAGAACGTGGCGGCTGAATTAACCAACATCCGAGCTATCCTCCAGATCCTGGATAAAGACATGAATGAGGTGAAAAACGGTGTTGGGTCTTTGAACGAAACTGTTAACAACCTCGGTGGTAGGATCACGGAAGCTGAAGAGAGAATCTCCCGGTTAGAGGATGAAGAAGCTAAGGCTAGCCCAATCATGGAAAACTTGGTGAGACAGAACCAACAGCTGCGGGAGAAAGTGACGGCGCTAGAGGGATTTTCCCGACGCCAGAATATCAGAATCTCTGGTATTAGAGAAGGAACGGAGGGTCGGGATTTGGAAGGATGTTTTAAAACTCTGTTGAGTGAGGCGCTAGACATTGAAGCGGATGCTTGGTATGAGATTGACAGAATCCACCGCGTCGGCCCTGCACCTGCTAACGACTTAAGACCGAGGCACATCATCGTCCGCTTTGTACGGGACAAAGAAAAGGAAGGAAGGAAAAAGAAACTGATCACCTGGAGGGACATGAGGGTCTGCTTTTTCCAAGATTACGCCCAAGAAATACGATGAGGTACGGCGTATACTCCAACGCAAAATCGAATACTCATTGCGTTACCCTGCGGTCATGACTTTCATGTTGGATAACTGGCGACACCGTTTCTCGAGCCCCGCGGAGGTGAAGAGTTTTTTCAGCGGCCGTGAATCGACGGATTGTCCGGCGGCGGACAGCGGGGGACAGATGCCACTTAACATGGGCGAAACAGGATGATTATGTCTGACATTGATTAATCTTAATGTATGGACTGATTTCGAAATTTACTATCACCGCTTACGATGGGGAGGACAACTGGACTCAGATGGGGGTCTGATTTTGGATGAGCGCCTTTTTTTTCTTTTATCTCTATCTCGCTGTCGGGTTACACTCACTGCCTGCAGAGCTCGTTATTTTCCCCCCCTTCTCTCTGTTTTTTGTTTGTTTTTCACTGAATGGGTAAGATGATTTAATTTACTTTCTACGTACACATAACTGCAACATTAGTATATTGTATTTGTGAAGGTGTTAATGTGTGTGTATTTGGATAAATCCTCTCAACCTAGGCCAGTTAATGACCCAGCACGTGCTGCGGTAGATGTGATGATGGAAGATCTGGGATTGGTCGATGTGTGGAGAATACTTTATCCCCAAGAAAAAGATTATACGTTTTTCTCTAACCCACACTCTACCTATTCCAGGATAGATTATTTCCTGATCTTCCGCTCGCTGGTGAGTCAGACTCTTAGTGGTGGTTTTATCGGACTATGCCCCAGTCGATATAGCTTTATCTATTACAGAAAATACAAAATCTGCGATGAGGTGGCGCTTGAATAATCGATTACTAAATAGTGAGGAATGTTGTGAGTACATAAGAAATGTAATTAAGGAATTTTGGGAGTTTAATGAGGGTTCAATTGATGATATTGGCATAACTTGGGATGCTTTGAAAGCCTATGTAAGGGGGCGTATTATTCAATATAGTTCTCGAACAGAGATAAATTACAGAAGCTCGAGCAAGACATCAAGGAACTTGAGAAGCAACATATGCAGCACCCTGAGAGGGAAATATGGAATAAATTAATTTAGTTAAAATATGAGCTGAATAATAATCTACAGAAAAAAGTTGAATATGCTCTGTTCTGTTCCAATCAAAAGTACTTTGAACAAGATGAGACAGCAGGTAAGGTATTTCAAATATTTTATCAAAAATGATATATGTCTCAAGGAAACATTGATGAACAGAAAATGACGGGTTTCTTTTCGTCCATTAAAATTCCAACTCTAACAGAGGAACAAAGAAATATATTAGAAGGAAAAAAAAGTTAGCAAAAGTTAAACACGCAATTCTCGGCCTCCGGTTAGGCAAAGCTCCTGGTAATGATGGATTTCCATCAGATTTTTATAAGAAATTTGTTGAAGATCTTACCCCAAGATTGTTAGCTGTTTACCAGGATGCTTTACCAGCTAGTATGAGGTCTGCTGTTATCACTTTACTCCATAAAAAAGGGAAAGATCCACAATGTTGTGGAAACTATCGTCCAATCTCGTTAATTAATGTTGATGAAAAAATCATCTCCAAGGTGCTTGCTGCCAGGCTAGAAAGGATGCTTCCCAACCTGGTGCATGCTGATCAGGTTGGTTTTGTAAAACACAGGTGCTCAGCTGACAATCTCCGCAGGATATTGCACATAATGTGGAAAAACAGGATTGATATAGACCCCATAGCTGCCTTCTCCCTGGATGCGGAGAAGGCTTTTGATAAGGTTGAATTTGCTTTCCTCTTTCATGCACTGCGGAAATTCGGGTTCGGCCCATCCTTCATGCAGTGGTTACAATTAGTATATACAGAGCCAATGGCTACAGTACTTACTAATGGTGTGATATCACCTTCATTCAAGCTTAGTCGTGGCACCAGACAGGGGTCGCCCCTGTCGCCGCTGACATTTGACTTGTTTCTGGAACCACTGGCTATTGCATTGCGGGAAAGTAAAGACATTAAAGTGGTTCAAATGGGCCATGTAGTACATAAGCTTTTTTTATATGCTGATAGTATAGCCTTGCACAAGAGGATTTTTGGAAATTTTTGCAAATTGTGCACTGTATTAAAGCTACTTGAGGGAAGAACCCGGATCATGTGACCAGCATTCAGGAATTGGTCCAGGTAACTAGGCATAAAAAATGCGGAGCCTCTAAATTTTATGTGATTTTCAGGGAGGCACGATCAAACCACCTGGAAGGGTTGAGACTTTGCTGGGAGAAGGATGTGGGCGAACAGATTTCCAATGATAGATGGGTGGAGTTGGTGGCATCCTGGTATAAATGTTCTTGTGAGGCACAATCACAGCTTATTGAGTACAAATTGTTCAACAGGAACCACTGGACCCCCAGTAAAATGGCAAAACTAAAACTCAAGGACAATGACACGTGTTGGAGGTGTGGGAAGGAAGTGGGTACGCTTATACACATGTTGTATTCTTGTGAAAAAAATGTACTTTTGTGGGTAAGGGTTGTGACCCTCTTAAATGATTTATTTGGTTTACAACTCATCAAAACCCCTCTCTGTGTATTCTGGGTCTGCTGCCAGACAATATCACCTTGACTGGAAGACAGAGATTATGGGTACGTTTGGCTACTACAACAGGATGTAGAATAATTCTGAGACACTGAAAGTCATCTACTCCGTGTTGTTTTAAGGAATGGACTGAACAAATGACAAGAATGGCTACTTATGAGCGAGTCACTTACAGAGTATTGGGGAGAGAGGATATCTTTAATCAAGTTTGGGGCTCCTTCTTGATGTCAATAGAGGGGTTGTCTGTGGATCTGATCTAACCGAAAGTAACGTTTATCTGGTGGAATGAGAGGTCAAATGTTAAACATAAGTGTAAGGCACACAATGTTGTTTGGTTATTTTATTTTTATTATTTATCTTACATTTTTAATATTGGAAGGGGACAGTAGAGTATGTATTTATGTCTTGTATTTTGTGAAGGTGACATATGTTGTACTGTCAAACAAAAATATAACACAAAAAAAAAAAAAAAAAAGGATGGGCTTTCGGTTTGATTAGTTAGAGAGCAGACGTGTGAGCAGGGGGCTCCAGCCGAACTTTTCATTTACTTTTCAAGTCTACCAGTTTAACAGTGCTTTTCCTTGGGCTAACTCGCAAATTACTTAGTTTTTATATGGGAAAGTGTATTGCGGCGTAATGAGCACCTCAAATTCTAATCCTCAACGTCAGTAACAACTCGAGCCCCTAGCATTTCAGCCAAGCTTGTTAGCATGGCCGCCGAGCCAGAGCTTCCAGACCCGGGGGGCAGAAGCGCCGGCAGCAGAGGCCACTCCGACCCAGTCACCATGATCGACCTTGAGGCTCTATTCTGCAAACAATGTGACAGCTTCAAAGCTGACATGGCTATCCTGATTCAACAATCAACTGAATCTCTGATGCAGTCAGTGGATTCACTAGGTCAACAGGTGACGTCATTTAACAACCGTCTCACTAATACTGAAGTTGTGGGGAGTGAAAACTTCGTGAAAATCACAGAGATGGAAGCTGTTGTTAAGACCTTACAATCCCAAGCCATGGTGCTCCTGGAACACGTGCATGACCTCGAAAATAAGTCCAGGCGCTCTAACTTGCGGATTATCAACATACCCGAAGGGAGCGAGAAAGATCAGGACCCGACGAAGTTTGTTTCCAACCTGCTGATGGCGGTGACGGGGCCCGATGTTTTTAACAGCCCTCCCGAGATAGAGAGAGCTCACCGCTCCCTCTGCCCCAGACCAAGCGATGCCGGCACGGGGAACCGGAGAGCCTTCATCGTCAAATTCCTCTGCTTCCAAGAGAAAGAAAAAGTCCTCCGATGGGCCAGACAACACAAGATGGATTACCGCGGCTCGAGCTGAGAGTATATCCAGACATCAGTGCTGCTTTGGCAAAAAAACGGGCTGCATTCAACGCCATCAAACACTCTCTTTACCTGAAAGGCATTAAATTCCGCTTGCTGCACCCTGCCCGTCTCCAGGTCTCGTTCCATAATGAGAACTTATACTTTGACTCTCCGCAAAAAGCCCAGGATTTTTACAAGCACATTGCTACCACTGGTTAGTGGACTTATTGAGGACGCCGGCTATATCTGGTCCCAGTGCACGGTAATGTTGGTATGAGTGTAATACTGCCCCCAGCTATAGCCACTTATGTTGCGCCTATTGCACATTATAGACATATCTGCAGTTTTAGGAGCCCCTTCTGCTCAGTGAGTGTTTAGTTCACAGATTTATGTCACATGGAAGTAACAGAGTCTATGGAGTCCCGCTGCTAGTTCTCGTTCTTAGAACAATCCTAGGGAGGGTTAGGTGTGTTTTTTTGTTCCCTGTTCTAGGGGTTTTTGTGTTGGGGTACTGGGGTGGTAGATCCTACAGATTTGCTTTCATTTTTATTTTTGTTTATGCATTTGTAACATTACGTCCTTTTACAAAGCAGTGTTTTTTCATACCTTGTACTTAATAATTTTGTATATGGCTAATACAACAGAAAAAGGGGTATCTTGTCTGAGATTTGTCTCTTGGAATGTTAAAGGGATCAACGGTCCAGTAAAAAGGGGTAGAGTATTATCCCACTTAAAACAGATATTGCTTTTTTACAGAGACGCATTTGATCGCTAAGGATCACCATAGGTTAAAGGCTTCATGGGTTGGCCAAGGTTTCCACTCCAACTTTAGTAGCAAAGCAAGGTGTACAGCGATTTTGATACATATAAAAAATACAGTTTTACCAACGAACGTTATAGCTGACCACCAAGGCCAGATTGTTATAGTTTCAGGCTCTCTAATCAATATACCTGTTGTTCTTGTTAATCTCTATGCACCCAATTGGGATGATGAGGCATTTATTAGGAAAGTAACCTCACTTCAAAACAATTTTCCTTTTCCTTTTCCTTTTCAGGTCCATAAAACATTCTCAAGAATTGATTACTTTTACTTAGATAGTTATTTTCTTCCTGCAGTCGGTAACATAGAATATTCAACAATATTGGTATCTGACCATGCTCCACTGCTACTCGACCTTTCGTTTACACTTTTACAAAAGACACGCCCTCCATGGAAGCTGAATGGTACACTCCTAAACGATGATGACTTTTGCCAAACAATCTCCAGAACAATTGATGATTTTCTTATTACCAACAAGTCTGATCTTATATCCCCATCTCTACTGTGGGAGACATTAAAGGTGGTAGTCCGAGGAGAGATTATATGTTACTCTGCAAGACTAAATAAACTCAAAAAACAAAAACAGGAACAACTCATGGAAAGCATAAAAGAATTGGACAGAAAATTATCAAAATCTCCATCCCCTGAATTAGACAAAGAGAGACAAAACCAAATCGAATGGACTATAACTTATTGTCAACACAACAAACACGGTGAGAAGGCAGGACGCCATCTGGCTCACCTAATAAAAAGCCAATCCCTCTCCTTTTAGACATGTTCAATGACTCTCTGGACCGGGGTGCTCTGGCTCATACTCTCACCGAAGCATCAATAACCTTATTACTTAAGCCGGGTAAAGAAGATTCTGATTGTAATTCCTACCGCCCTATCTCCCTTTTAAATGCCGATTACAAGATCTTAGCTAAAACACTGGCCTTACGACTTAAATCAATTATGCCAAGCATCATTTCACAAACCGGGTTTATGAAAAACTGACACTCTTTCTCCAACGTCCGCCGCCTCCTCGACCTTCTATTTTCTGCGTCCGGGGGGGACAACAGAAGTGGTGCTCTCCCTGGATGCGGAGAAGGCTTCGATAGGGTGGAGTGGAGTTATCTGTTAGAGGTCTTAAAGAGGTTCTGTATTGGGTCCAAGTATATATCTTGGATCTCACTTTAATACTCTTCCCTTAAAGCGTCCATCAGTACTGATGGGCTGAAATCCCAATATTTCACACTTAACAGAGTAACCCGCCAAGGGTGCCCTATGAGTCATTGTTGTTTGCTGTGGCAGTCGAACCTTTATCTATAGCACTTAAATCGGCCAGTTTTAGTAAAGGAATTCACAGATGTGGTTTGGAACATATACTTTCCTTGTACACGGACAATTTATTATTGTTTATTTCTGATCCAGTAACCACCATCCCTAGAATAATTGAATTGCTAAACAGCTTTGGAGCATTTTCCAGTTATAAATTGAACTTCTCAAAAAGAAAATGTTTTCCTGTAAATAACTTATATATGGAAAGGCATGACCGCCAGGATTAGGAGAGAGTTTTTACAAAGGCGTAAGTCTGTTGGTGGTTTGTCACTCCCTGACCTAAGACTCTACTATTGGGCAGCTAACGTAAGCAAAATGACTCTCTGGATTCATCTGGTGTAAACTAGAAGCTAAATCCTGCTCTACGTCACTCCTAGCTCTACTTACATCAAAATTGCCCTTTCAGCCATTAACTTCAACCATTTGGTTCTGATTTAGATGTGCTTTTGGACTCAAAGGATTGTCTAATCACAGCCCCATACATAACAATCATCTCTTCCTCCCTCCCAGCATTGATGATGCCTTTTCTCTATGGCAGAGCTCAGGCCTTGTCAGGCTAAGTGATCTCTATATTAACAATGTCTTCGCTAACTTCAGCAAATTATGTGAAAAATGTAACCTTCCCAAGTCTCACCCATTCCGTTACTTCCAGGTTCATAACTTTGTTAAATCAAATAGTACATGTTTCCCCAATATTCCACCTAACTCAGTAATTGTCTCAATTTTGGACATTCCCAAAATTAAGAAAGGCCTTATCTCAAAGATGTGCACCTTAATATCCCATCTCAAAGATACGACTCTTGATAAAATCAAGAAAGACTGGGAACAAGAACTTGGCAGGGTTATCGATGACGGTGACTGGAACTCAGCATTAATTTGTGTAAATAACAGTACATCTTGCTCCAGGCTTAATTTAAATCAATATAAGGTTGTCCATCGTATTTATTTTACTAATTCTAAACTTTCAAAAACATATCCCAATGTCACAGACACATGTAATAGGTGTCACTTGTCACCAGCGAACATGACCCACATGCTTTGGTCTTGTCCCCGTCTGCAAGCTTTCTGGACAGATGTTTTTAAACATCGTGCAGGAGCGCTAAATGTGAAATTGACGCCTTGTCCAGAATTGGCTATTTTTTTAGTTTTATCAGACCATCAAACAATTAGGAAAAAAATTAAGGATAGTTTCGCCTTTGCTTCTTTATTAGCACGTAGAAGAATTTTGTTGGAGTGGAAGGCACCAGTTGCCCCCAAAGCTTCGCTGTGGCTGAAGGACCTTATGCTCTACTTAGAGCTGGAGAAAATTCAATATAATCTGAGGGGGACACCTGGAAAATCTGATTTGGTTTGGGGGCTGCATGATTAGTTACAGAGCTAGACTAAAGACACTACAGGACTAATGAATGATCTTTACCCTCTCTTAATTATCTGTGTACTTTTATATTTGTATGTCTGTTTACGCTAAGAAGGAAGGATGTGTGTTATTACTGATCGGTAATAACATTTTGTAGGATTGGGAGGGGCTGGGGGTGGGAGGGTATAAGTGGTTGTTGTTTTTGAAAAAAGAAAAAGTGCCTGTTTTTCATTGTATGTACTTTTCCCTGTCAAATGGATAAAACATTCATTAAAAAAAACATAGTATATGTTTTGAACCAGAGTCAACCTGAACAAGAGGAAGCTAGGAAGAAGTTGTAGTATGACTGCAACAGGGCGTGTCAGAATGGTCAGTTATGAGCTCTGTGTGACCTTTTCTTAACAATGTGTGTGTTTGTACGTCGCTCGTTAAGCTGACTAATACGGCGACCGCTGGCCACAGTCTGATGTAAGAACACCGAACGTTTGCTGACTTGATCCGGCACATTAGCTTCATATATAAAATCCTCTGAGGCTGGAAGTTTGTGTAAAACTCTGTGCTCCACTGTGCAGCCACCAACAACACACTTGTCCCTCAGCGTTGACATAATACCGCTCTTCCTCCTTGCCTGCACTCTCACATTTTATAGGGACAAGGTGGAGCTAAGGTGGAGCTCTCCAAGTAAACTTACTGGTGGGGTGGTAACATTCCGCGGTGGCGTGTTTCATGGCCTCTGTAGTCTAGGCCGTGCTAGCGGCAGCTCGACACAGCAGCTCCCTTTGTGTATTAGTGTTTTCTTTAAATTAAGTACTTTTTTCTAACTTATTATTTTCGCATCTGGAGTGACACTTTCCGGAACAGTTGCGCCATGTACTCCGCTACTTTTGTGCGGTTTCTGTGGCTCTTCTGTTACTTTTTTTTACTTTTTGGTGGCGAGACGGACGCACAGCGCAGCGGGGGCATTGTTCACACACGCGACCAGCTGATCGCGCTGAGGGTGCCGGCACTCCTGATCACAACACGGCCCGAACTTCCGAAGGAACTGAAGCGGAAGCGTCGCGGCTGTAGAGCCGGAGCCAAAGTGAGAGCCAAATCGAGGAGGTACAAACCAGCCGTACCTGCAATAATCACGGGGAATGTGAGATCTCTGGGGAACAAAATGGACGAGCTCTGTGTGCTTGTGAGTACCAGCTGGGTGTTCAGGGAGAGCAGCCTCATGTGTTTCACCGAGACATGGCTGCACTCGCACTACACCGAGCACAGCGTGGCAGTACCGGGCTTTAAGACTGTGCGGGCGGACAGAGATGCTGCGCTGAGCGGCAAGAAGAAAGGGGGTGGCGTTGCTGTATACGTGAATGAGAAGTGGTGTCACCCCGGACATGTTTGTGAGAAGGAGCGTCTGTGTAGCCCGGACATCGAACTTTTGGCTGTGGGAATGCGCCCATACTACCTCCCCAGGGAATACACCTCCGTGATCGTTGTGGCTGTCTACATCCATCCCTCAGCTGATGCAGCAGCAGCAGTAGACAGTGTCCACTCTGCTGTGTCCAGATTACAGACACAGCGTCCCACTGCATTTATCACCATCACTGGGGATTTTAACCACACCAACCTGGACTCTGTTTTACCAACCTTCCACCAATATGTCGACTGCCCCACCAGAGACAATAAAACAATTGACCTTTTGTATGCAAATGCTAGGGATGCATACACAGCCACTGCCCTTCCCCCCCTTGGCTTGTCTGATCACAACTTGGTCCAGCTGACTCCCAGGTATGTCCCTGTAGTGAAGAGGCTTCCTGTTGCCACCCGCTCAGTGAGAAGGAGTACACAGGAGGCTGACATGGCCCTGCAGGACTGCTTTGAGTCTACTGATTGGGATGCGCTCTGCTTGCCACATGGGGAGGACATCAACTCCATGACAGACTGCATCACAGATTACATTAGGTTCTGTGAACACACGGTTCTCCCTGCCCGGACTGTCCATTGCTTTCCCAACAACAAACCTTGGGTTTCCAGAGATCTGAAGACTCTCCTCAACAAAAAGGAAGCTGGAGGAAGCTGGAGTCCAAACTCCAGTAGAATGACATGAGGGAGGTGTGGTGAAGACCATCACTGGATTTAACGTGAATAAGAAATCGACAGAGGGCTCTATCGAGAGGGCTAATCAGCTGAACCTCTTCTTCAACAGGTTCAGCTAACAGTCTTCCACACAGCCCCCTGCTGCTTCCCCCACACATCACACCTCCCTCCCTCCCCCCCTGCCTCTACCTCTCCCCCGTCTGCCCCCCCTGGAGCACCGCTTGGACACTGTATCACCTCCCCTCCACCGCTCCACCTCTCCCCCACCACCTCCTGCCACCCCCCTCCGTGACAACCACCCAGGTCAGAAGACAGCTGGAGAGACTGCAGCAGAACAAGGCTGCAGGCCCAGACGGTCTTAGCCCCAGGCTACTGAGGGCTTGTGCTACCCAGCTGGCTGTGATCCTGCAGCACCTCTTCAACCTGAGCCTCCAACAGGGGATGGTCCCAGCGCTGTGGAAGACATCATGCCTGGTTCCTGTCCCCAAGACAAAGTCATCAGCATCTCGTGAACCCAGGGACTACCGCCCAGTGGCTCTGACGTCCCATGTGATGAAGGTGCTGAAGCGGCTGGTCTTAGCTCACCTTAGACCGCAGGTAAAGTCCTCACTTGACCCACTTCAATTTGCTTATCAGCCCAAACTGGGGGTGGATGACGCCCTCATCTATCTGCTGCATCGAGCTCAGTCTCACCTGGATGGTGCTGGAGGAACTGTGAGAATCACTTTCTTTGATTTCTCCAGTGCTTTCAACACCATCCAGCCACTGTTACTGGGAGAGAAGTTGCAGGTGGTGGGGGTGGACACGCCCACCATCTCCTGGATCACTGACTACCTGACAGGCAGACCACAGTTTGTCCGACTGGGTTGTGGTTTGTCTGATGTGGTGGTTAGTGATGTAGGAGCCCCACAGGGAACTGTGCTGTCCCCCTTCCTGTTCACCATATACACCTCACACTTTAAATATGACTCTGTGTCATGCCACTTGCAGAAGTTCTCAGATGACTCTGCGGTGGTGGGGTGTATAAGGAATGGACAGGAGGGGGAGTACAGGACAGTGGTAGCTGAGAAGTGGGCCAGTGAGAACCACCTGATTCTGAATGTGACCAAGACCAAGGAGATGGTGGTGGACTTCAGGAGGAAGAGGACAGCTCCACAACCTTTGAGGGTACTGGGGGAGGACATTGAGATGGTGGAGGAATACAAATACCTTGGTGTGAGGCTGAACAACAGACTGGACTAGAAGGCTAAGATCAGTGCTGTGTACAGGAAGGGGATGAGCAGGCTCTTCTTTCTGAGGAGGCTGTTGGAGTTATTTTACCAGTCTGTTGTGGCCAGCGCGCTGTTCTTTGCTGTGGTGTGCTGGAGGAGCAGCATTGGAGCCGGTGAAACTAACAGACTCAACAAACTGATAAAGAAGGCCAGCTCCATCATCGGCTGCAAACAGGACACCATGGAAACGGTGGTGGAGAGGAGGATGCTGAATAAACTTTTTTCCATCATGGATAACTCTGATCATCCTCTCCACCACATCCTCCAGGCCCAGGAGAGCACATTCTCCAAGAGATTCAGACAGCTCCACTGTCACAAGGACAGATTCAGGAAGTCATTCCTGCCATCAGCTATCAGGACTTATAATAACTCTCTGTAATAGTAAAAAAAACAAAACAAAAAAAAACCCTGCTCATTTGCACAATGCACATTTTCTCTCCGTGACATACAGTATGACATTGCACCCCTTTATGCCACTCCCCTTTATTAATGCACTATTTTTTTTCCCACTGTTGCACATTTTACATTTTATGTTTATAATATTTGTTTGTATTGCTGCTATGTTGAAACAATTTCCCCTTGGGGATGAATAAAGTGTTTCTATTCTATTCTATTCTTATTCTATACTTACACTAAGGGGGACCATGAAAACATGACTGAGTATTCTTTTTCCACACTTTGGCGACTGGTAGTGCCTCCAGAGTCCCAAATATAAGTATTGAAATGGTTAAAAAGTTGATTTTGCATAATATGTCCCCTTTAAAAGCAGAATTTGACAACATCAGACGTTTGAACTTAGTGATGGAGGCAGCAGCAGATCAACAACTCCTGTGTGTGTGACGTTAAAATGACTGTTTGGTCACTGGTTTAAATAACTCCGCACACATTCATTCACCTCTGGCTTTTCTAGAATATCTAGTAAGTATCTGTAAAAAAAGTGCTGTTAGCTCATGTTAGCTCAGAGTGCTAATGTGGTTTGTTATGATAAAGGTTATCATGTTACACATGTGATCAAACAAGTCTGGATGTTTAATCGGAGAAATGACATTTCATATGAGACGAGAACAAGAAAACATTCTCAGATACTCAACAAGAAACAGGTGGAGTTGACATGAAGATTATAAAATTAACATGTAGATTATAATCTTAACATGAAGATGAGGTGGTGTTTTGTGTTATTTCCTCAGTAAAAACACAAACGTATTTGAATATGAGAAAGAGGATTTATCAATAACACAAATGTTGACTCAGTCATGAGCCACTGCACCAAACTCCGTTCGCAAATGTTGTTGTTTTCTTGTTTCTTGTCTTACAGAGTAAAGTATTTTCCACACAGAAAAGTAATAAATGACTTCAGTATCTCACACGAGCTACTCTACACATCGGCTTCATTGGGATCCGATTACATCACTGATTTACAAAGAAAACCGCGTCCATGTCCATGAAGCTGCCCTGGTAGTGAAGCGGGATTATTTCCGTGTATCGATGAATCAAGTGTTCATCATGGCGGAGCCGTTAACGACACTCCACCGTCACACCGGGGCTTCATGACATCACTTCTAGCAAACTTCACGGAGAACAATGAACGACACGAGCATCACGCGTTCATTTACCCACAAACACGCGCAATTCCTGCTGCGCAGTTACAGCGCGAGCTCGTAGTGACCGGTACCGCGCGACCGCCGGTGAACGAGTTACCGAAATAAAAAAACACCGAGTAAAGACGCAGGCGGTGAAGAGAAGCAGCAAACATGGCGGCGGCGTCTCACCTGTGACCTGTGGACAACCTGAGGACACGAGGACACCGGGACCTGGAGCCACGGTGGGACCGGGAGAGAGAACCGGAGCAGCGGCGCCGCCGTTATGGTGTTTGGACGGCGAAGTGAAGGGGGCGGAGCTACTACCTGCAGCAGTGTGTGTGTGTGAGTGAGTCTCTGTGTGTGTGTGAGTGAGTGAGTGAGTCTGTGGTGTGAGTGTGAGGAGTCTCTGTGTGTGTGTGAGTGAGTCTGTGAGTGTGCGGAGTGAGTCTGTGTGTGTGTGTGAGTGAGTGTGTGTGAGGTGTGTGTGAGTGAGTGAGTGAGTCTGTGAGTGAGTCTCTGTGTGTGTGTGTGAGTGAGTGAGTCTCTGTGTGTGGTGTGAGTGGCGTGGTGAGCGTGTGTGTGAGTGAGTCAGTGAGTCTGTGTGTGTGTGCGTGAGTCTGTGAGTGTGTGTGAGTGAGTCTGTGTGTGTGAGTGAGTCTGTGAGTGAGAGTCTGTGTGTGAGTGAGTTTGTATGACCATTTTTAAACATTCATTCATTCATTCAAATCAAACACTATCAGATGAACTTCATGATCGTTAAAGTTAAAATTTCACTTAAAGCACAACTATGTAAGATATTTACATCGTTAGTGATGGACACAAGTTTCTATTATATTATAATAAAATGATTAAAAAGTATAATATAAAATAGATTCAGTTCAATTTAAAACTAATTTGCATCAAACACACACAGCAGTGATGAAGGCTCCTCCTCCTCCTCCTCCCTCTCCGTCCACGCGCAGCTGTCGTTTCCCCAGGTGACTCAGAGAGAATGATGTCATCTCTGTCAGAGCACGCACACCTGTTCCCACAACAGGAAGTCCCCCCCCCACTGACCATCTCACTTCCTGGATATTTTAAAGGAGCAGTGTCACGATTATAAAAATATGGATTTATTTTCCTTCACGTGGAAGTTATTAAAAAAGATGTCTGATAAGTAATGCGATTATGGGATGGATTACATACACATACAGTGTTGATGTGCTGACTCCGCCCCCTCATGATCTGCACCATTGTACCTTTTCCATGTTCCACTCCACAAAGGTTTGTGCCAGCCCTGAGAGGAGGCGTGGCCTTCTGTGTTGACAGTTGTGAGTCTGTCACTGTTCTGTTTACATTAATGACAGATGTGACAGTGCCGTATCACAGCAGGGAGGGAGAAGGGGCACCGGGGGCACCGATGACAAATAAATGACTTATGAAAACAAAAGTTCCACAAATCTGTTCAAATGTAGCATTTCTGTTTTCAGTCAGTGTTTTCCTCTCGTCTCACGTAATATTTAACATAAATATGAAGGAGATTAAAACTTTGATTTGACAGAATTAACTGTTAAAGTTACAGTAAATGTTTGAAATAAGAAGTCAGCGGCTCTTATTTTGAAAGGCAAAAGGAAAGGAAAAAAGGAAGTGATCTTCCAGGCCACCGTGGATCTGAACCATGAAGCTGTTAAAGACACAAACATGAGTCTGCAGAGACAGTTGGACACCTGTGTGTGAGACAAATGAGTGTCCTACACTGAGACAAATGTGTCCTACACCGAGACAAATGACTGTCCTACACCGAGACAAATGAGACAGTCCTACACCTAGACAAATGACTGTCCTACACCGAAAGACAAAATGAGACTGTCCTACACCGCAGATAAATGACTGTCCACAATCGGTGACAAATAGAGACTGTCTACACCAAGACAAATTATAAAATAGGACCGACATCGAGGTCCTAATCATACAAAATGAGGCCCCAGACGAGACAAACAATGAGGTCCTACACCGACAAATGACCTCCTCCTACAATGAGACAAATAAGACTGTCCTACACCAAGACAAATGACGTCCCACAATGAGACAAATAGACTCGTCTGCACCTAGCAAATGAGACCGCCCTACAGTGACAAATTAGACTGTCCCACAGTGAGACAAATTAGACTGTCCTACACCAAGACAAATGGGACTGGCTCCACCGAACACGAGTGTCCCAAGCACTGAGACAAATGAGGTCCTGCCACAAAGACCCTATATCAAAATGAGGTCCTAAGCATTGAAATTACATCCCCACCTGAGTCAAATGAGTGTCCTACATTGAGACAAATTAGACTTCATACACCAAGACAAATTAGTGTCCTACACTGAGACAAATGAGACTGTCTTACACTGAGACAAATGAGACTGTCCTACACTAACACAAATGAGACTGTCCTCCACCGAGACAAAATGAGTGTCCTACACCAAGACAATGGATCATCCTATGCCACCAAATGACTACATTGAGACAAATGAGTGTCCTACACCGTGAGACAAAATGCTATCACCGAAGTCACAAAATGAGAGTGGCCTACAGACAAATGAGACTGTCTTACTTGATGAGACAAATTAGACCGTCCTACACCAAGACAAATGAGTGTCCTAAGAATGTAGACAATGAGACTGTCCTACACTGAGACAAAATAAGACTGTCCTAACGCAAGAGACTGTCCTACACCCCAGACAAATGGACTGTCCACACCGTAAAATGAGACTGTCTCTGTTCAGAGAGCAAAATTAGTAACCACGGCATTGAGACAACACCGTTCTACACCAAGACAAATTAGTCCAAAATCGTGGCATAAACGCCGAGTGTCCCAAGAAGACAAATGAGACTGTCCTACACTAACACAAATGAGTGTCCTACATTGAGACAAATTAGACTGTCCTACACCAAGACAAATGAGTGTCCTACACCGAGACAAATGAGTGTCCTACACCGAGACAAATGAGACTGTCCTAGTGAATAAAGTGAATTATGCTTTTCTGAAAACTGAAAATGAGTAAGAAAACCACATGGAGATTTACCTTCAGTGACACAGACTGTCCACACGAGGCAGCAGTGGTTCAGCAGCTCAGTTTCCTGTTGGAAACGTCCAACAGTGAGACAAAGACATAAAGACATGAACGTCTTCTCAAGACGTTGTAGAGTTCAGGTTTTATTTGTCAGAGGAGTCATTTGTGTCTCTGTGTCCGTCTCTCTGTCTCCGTGTCTCTGTTCTGTGACAGAAATGAAAAAACTTAAATCGTCTTTAAAATGTTTGTTTTGTATTTATTTTTATCGTTTATTTTCATGTCTCTCTACTCAAACGTCTCCAGGATGGGTTCGTGTCCTGTCTCCTTCAGGAAGCGCAGTAGATCATCTGGACGGATCCCCATGGTGGCGCTGTTGGTCATCGGGTGAAAGTAAACCATCTCATGTCCTCCGTCCAACAAATCCTTCTCTAAGACAAACTTCACACTCTGATCCTTGTCAAAGAGAAGAGCCAGCGCTGTGGCACAGCCCTGACCCACCTGAGGACAGGGGACAAGAGGGCAAGAGAACAGGGGACAGACGACAAGAGGACAGACAACAGAGGACGAGGACAGAGACAGAAGAAAGAGGACAGAGACATCAAAGTTCAACTGTTCTTGTCTCTGATCAGCGTCTCATTATTGATAAAAAGGTTTGTCCTCACCTTCAGTTTGTCCAACATGGTCGCCTCGTCTGCAAAACGCAGGTTTCCACTGCCAACGCCGAGCTTTTTAGCCAGGACATTAAGATTGACCTGGACAAGACAGACAGACAGAAAGAGAGAGCGACAGACAGAGAGAAAGACATGAGGTCAGAGACACACCCACATTCCTGTATGGGCATCAAGGTGAGGTGCGTAAAGGGATCCTCCACTGATTAGCATGTGGCTTTGTAATGCTAGAATAGCAGCAGTATTTTTAAAGTTGCTTTCCTCCCTCAGTTTTCCACCGAGTTGTAAAAAAATCGGATCATTGCGTCATCGGAGGGCACGTCATGCACACGACGTTCAAGGTTTGAAACTACAACGCCAGTTCCGCACTTTTTAGACTCACCCATAGGGGGACGAGACTTCATTCCCAGAATGTAAACACGGTGTCCGCCATCTTTGCTAACAGTTACGCTAACCGGCTCTTGCTCTGCGGGGTAAAGTGAGAACGACGATGCCCGAATGTAGTTTTCAAACTGATATGGCTGCAAAGGAAAAGACGTACATTTCTGTCGGCTGATGGCGGCGTCTGTGGTTACCTGTCTGTGGTTACCTGTCTGTGTTGGTCAGGACATCAGAAGATATTCAGCTTCTGAAAAGCAGCACTGTGTCTATGAAGAGACTGTTGATGCTCACAGTGAGCTATAAGAAGTCAGATTTTTCTTTATTATTATTGTTGTTGTTGTAGTAGCATCAATACACATTTAAATTCATATTGGTTGTGGTTTCTTTTCTAGCCATTAGAGCATTATTAGATGAAAAGTGATTTCTTTGGGGGGAAACGGTTGATAAACACTTCATAGCTACTCATAGCTACTTTGTTTACTGATGACAAGTGCGTCGTTTTTATTGTGTAAATCTAACTTGTGTAGTATAGTAAGTAATATAACAACAAAAACAGTAACTATTCAGCCTCCTTCCACGAGTCTTTACTGTTGAACTGTGGCGTACACATGAATGCAGGGTGATACAACCAAATATAGCTTTATTATTCACAAAGGAAAATCTTTTAATATAAAATAAACAAGAAGACAAATCTAAAAGAATGTCTAACACAATATGCAAACAAAAAATAAATGATGAAACATGTACAGTGGCGACAGAATCTGAGTCTGGAAGAGGAGCAGACACTGGATGGTGTGAAGATTTTCTCCAAGACTTGATTCAACCATGCTCCTAAAGGACAAAGAATACAATTACACATGAAATATGAACAAAGATTTGACTTTTTTCCAGGAAACACAACATTGTCGCTTTACTGCCGACAACTATATGACATCGTAAACAATGTGAGCAGAAATAGAGTCGATTAGCGTCGGTCTTACCTCTCAGTGACGTCTTTGTGTTGGAAATGGAGACCGTGAACCCTCTGAGCTTCCAGCTTCTCCATGTCTTCAATGTCTTCTCCAAAATTCCATAATAGCTTAGCCTTGAGGCATCAGGCAAACTCTGACCAGCAAATGGTGGGAACTTCCTGCTTGTCCTTTCCTTGTTTTTACTGCACATCCCGGTACAATGTCGCACCACAGAAAACAACCCGAGTCATTTACAGGTCTGTCATGTATTGGCCGAGAGATCGCTCACGGGGTTTGTGTGTTTACACAACTAGCGCTGTCTGCTTCGAAGCTTGGGGCAGTGAGCGCAGTGCATTCTGGGAGTTGTTGTGAGCCAAAATTACATTCTTCTGCTTTTCTCGGCCAAGAAGGCTTCAAATATTATTTCACATTTCTACGACATAGATAGTTTTTATAGACATTCATAAGTTTCCACTTCTTAGATAGAATTTGAAAAAGTCAGTGCCAAATCAGTGTCACCTTTGAAGTGAGGACCTTATGAGAATGAAGTGTTGGTTTCATTTGTGGCGACAACATTTTAACTACTGTCCCGCTCACGCACACACACACACACATTTGTACTTGATTTGTTTCAGTTTGCCACTTTTCTGAGGATCTCTCTGAAACTTAGAGAGAAGCCTAAAAACAGCCTCTCGAGGACATTACAGTGAAGACAAAGTGAGGACCAGCCAAAATGAGCACACAATGCAAAAAGGTCCTCACTACAAAGGTTAAAAATAATCTCACAAATATAGCTATGCAAACACACACACACACACACACACCTGTCTGTCATGACGAGTAGAAACCAGCCACAGCGTTTTCTTCTTCTTGTCCTTTAAGAAGAGGTTTTTAGTGACAGCTCCTCTGACGTCCTGTAGATGGCGCATCATCTCCTCCACTGTAAACACCTGAGCAGAGCAGAGGAGACCAACTGTGACACCACTAACTACTTAAAGGTTCTCCGTCGAGCAGTTGTATCTTCAGGACTGTGGACGAAGAAGAGTTCTCCAGGTTCCTCCAGGTTCTTCCAGGTTGTTTCCCTCGTGATGGACAGGTTGTCCAGGGTGAACCTATTCAAAGGTTTAAAGGTTCTCACGCTGCGACCCGAACTCATGTCAGTTTAGAAGAGGACGCGTTTGTGTTTTCATTTATGGAAAAAAATCAAAAACTTAATATGAACTCAAACACACAGGTGCACGAGTATGGAGGACCGAAAGGGCCAAAATTAAATAAATAAATACACCATTACATACAGTCATTAATTAAATGTGTCATTAAATAATAAAATGTGTCATTAATTAATTAAATAAACAATTAAATCATTAATTAAATGTGTCATTAACCAATTAAATACACAATTAAATCATTACATGTATTTAATTAATGACACATTTAATTATTTCATGGTCCGTGTTGCAGTGGATCATTAATTCATTTTATCTGTCAAACTCGCCCATCAAAGTCAGAGGGCGGGGCTAACGCTGATCGAGTCTGATTCATTGTTTTGGTCTGAAATGGCGTAGCTGCCATGAGTTTTAAGATCATTTGAGGCGAGAAATGAGTCATTTAGAATTCAAAAATGTGGTTTGTGTATTAAGATACGATGTATTATATATAGTTTGGCAGCGATAGTATCGGAGATGATCATCATGATTAAATGTGTCTTAAATTAATTTTAATTAATTAATGACACATTCAATTATTTAATGACAACCTACCAATACCTACACTCTTCCACGAGTGGGGTCAAAAATGACCCCAATTAAAATCAATGCGTTTTTGCATAAACTGGGTTGTTATTCTTCAAACTGTTTAAAACGAAGAGTTGTAATATTTTCATATTCCAGGTAATCCTCATAAAACATGATTGTGACATGAGACCGTTTGCACTTTTATTTATTTTTTCATTAATTTTAAGAAATTGCAGTTTTTGTATCAGTGGGGTCAATTTTGAAGAAAAACATCTAAGGGTTAATGGTGTATTTATTTATTTAATGTTGGCCCTTTCGGTCCTCCAGACACGAGAGACATGAAGCAGCAAAGACAAGTGCGCCCCCTGCAGATGAGGGCAGGTCTGTGTAATAAACACGTTCAAAACAATCTGCGTCTCACGATCACATGCACACAAACAACAAAGTCAACAAGTTCCACCGCGATTCTATTTTCAAATGATCTTCCGATGAATTCGGCAACAGAATGAACACAAACGTTCATGTGTCTGTGGACATGTGAAGGAACACAGGCGGCGGACACCGACACGTCACTGACGCCGAATGTAACCAAACGCCGGTTGTGATTGTGTAGCGTCGTCACATTTGTTTCATGTTATTTATTAAATGTACAGTTGACGAAAGAATCTTCAATGTCGTACTTTCCTAATGAGATTCAACGGTGACGTGGTGAATGTTGCAGGTCTGACACACGTGTTTCACGATGTGACACGTGACGGCGTTTGTTTGTGTTTACAAAGAAAGAGATCGAGTTTTACCGGCGCGTGGTCGACACACGTGGTCTGGACTTTCAGAGCGTGCAGATATGTCTCCAGCTCCGCGCGCAGATCCTCTGACATCTTTCTGTTTTTAGACAGAGAGGAAGAAGACTCTTCTTCTCTACTCAGATTTACTGCAGCTAACGTGACCAGCGCCGCCCTCTGGACACTCTCGACTTTCCCCTCCCCTCAATCTAAGCCCTGATTCAAAACAAGACAATAAGCTATAAATAATACAAATAATAATAACGTTAATCATGATAAATAAACAGTAATAATAATAATAATAATCTCATTTATGGAGCATCTATGAAAACAATTAACTTACTAATGATGTTGATGTTAAACCTGACTGAAGCATGAATAACGAGGACAAAACAATAACTGCAATATTTAATATTCGCTGATGTCCTGCAGAACGAGGAGGAGAATAATATCAGCCAGACTGTCCTCTCCTCAGCCACATCCACCAGCTCCTCTGGAGGACCAGCCGAGAGACAGAATCCGTGTCCTGGGTTGGCCCTGAGGTCTCCTCCTGGAGGACAAGTCTGACACACCTTCCCCGGGAGGCGTCCAGGAGGCGTCTCCTGGACATGAAGGTCACATGTGGAGGAGCAGCGCTTCTTCTCCGAGAACCTCCTGGACATCCTCAATGTCTCTATGGCTGAGCCCGTCCACCCTGAGGACACAAAACACGGCAACTAACCAAACATGATGTCATAAGATGATGTCACAGAGATCAAAGGAGATGATGTCACAGAGATCAAAGGAGATGATGTCACAGAGCTCAAAGGAGATGATGTCACAGAGATCCTAACATTTATGAGAGTCACTGCTGATGAAGCGGTGATTGTGAATATTGATATAAGCAGTAATGGCCAGTAAGGAGGAAGAGGCTGTTCAGGAGGCTGAAGGTCCCAGTGAGACCACTGAAGACGGTGAGAAGGCCGCGACCTCCAAAGACGCAGAGGCGGACAAGTCCACCAAGTCAAAGCCAAGTCAACATGTTTACTTTGTCTCTGTTAGCACGTTCAGCGCGCTGGACGAACAGATGATGACATCATACGTGGGCAGGACCGGCTTCAGAGACTTGGGCTCATACACCTGGTCCCTGTGCAGGGAGTTCAGGACCACGCCTAGGTGGCTGCAAAACATACTGACCGTCTCGAAGATCAACTTAGCCCGGAGACCTCCACCTCCACCAAAACCAAAAATCAAATACCCCAAGCTGCGCATGATGGAGGACTAGGACACAGAAGAACGTGTGTCCACACATGTCCATGGTGAAGGTCAAGTATATATTTCTAAGCACATGTCTTCTTCTGGCTCCTCCCTTTAGTGGATCATCTGACTCCATCTTATCCTTTGTCGTCCTTGTGTCCTCTTCTGTCCTCATGAACCTTCTCTGTGGTCTTCCTCTTTTCATCTTCAACATCCTTTGTCCAGGACGATCACTGTCCTTCGTCTGCTCGTGACCAAACCATCTCAACCTTCACTCTCTGACTTTATCTCCAAACCCTTGAACCTGAGTTGTCCCTGGATTATATGCTCATGTCCAATCCTGTCTGTCTTCACCTCTGTCTACTGTCCATCGCTTTGTTCAGTTGGTCTTCCGAGCAGCAGCTGTCTCACTGTCTTGCTGCTCTCCAGGTTGTCTTCCACTCGTCCTCTGCTCTCACTACACGTTACTGTATCATCTGCAGACAACATAGTCCTCAGAGACTCCTGACCTGTCCTCACCTGTCAATCATCTCAGAGCTGGTGCATAGTTTAAATGTAAAGACGTGTCTCTGGTCAGGATTTGAGAGACAGATATAGAATACATTGTGTCCATTTCAGCTCGGAACACAAGAACCAGAACAAGTTGCTGCAGAACAGCTGAAGAATGTTCATATTTAGTCATTATTATCATTTTGTGATCATTTATAATTTAACTATGTTAACATTTAGTTGCGTGGAAATTATTATTAATGATTAAACCAAACTAACCACACGTTTAAAATACTTAGTTTTTATTCTCATACTTAAATAATCCCTGAGGGAATTTCTGTCTCTGCATTTAATCTGTCCTCTATGAACCTTCCTAGAATAAGGAGCAGCGAGCAGCTACTGAGCAGCACCGGGGCCCGGGGAGCAATGGAGGTTGGGTACCTTGCTCAGCGTTAGCCAAGACCCCAGCAGCCCTTGGACTGGAACCGGCAAATTCCCTTTCCACTTGTCCATGGCTTCACCAAAAAATACACACTATTGTACTTTTCTGCAGCATATAACACAACTCAAATACACACAGTGTATAAAGTTCATACCCCAGCATCACAACACTTTAGCGTCAGGGACGCTGGAGCTAAACCCGTCCTGGACAGGTCAGCAGTCCCCACACACACACACACACACACACACAGCTCAGGTGGAACAGTTTGGACATGAAGACGTGAGTGAAGGTGGAGATGGTTTGGTCACATGCAGAGAACGGACAGTCAGACACAAAGATCACAGAGAAGAGGACACAAGAGAGAGGATGAGAGGACACAAGAGAGAGAGGACAAGAAGACACAAGAGAGAGAGGACAAGAGGACAAGGGAGAGGACGAGATGGAGGCAGATGATCCACAGAGAAGTCACATTTACTAACTCTGGTTATTTCTTCTTTCTTCTTTAGCCCAACCAGTTCCTCTGAGATAAGGGTCTGCCTTACCGGGACCAGGTTTTGCTCCCATCAACTAAGTCAACAACTATGCAGGTGATTAAGCAGGTAAGTTCGGGAACCTGGTGAGGGTGTCACCGCAAAGCCTCCCCAACAAGGAGGAAACCTCAGGGCAACACCTGAGGTACGTCCAGAGTTGGACAATGGACGGACGGACGGTTGGATGGTGTAGAACCAGAATTCCTTCTACGTGTCTAAGCCAAGCAGGGTAAGCCAAACTGCAGCCACAGCGCCCTGTACAGGTCGTCGTGGTGATTATTTCAAACAGGCTGATGCAACGATCGTTCAGACATGGACGCACAGTTCATCACTTTATGTCCGGAGACCAGACTCTGTGATCACAAACATCAGGTGAGTTCTTCTTCAGGGTCCAAGACCCACGGGCAGTGGTTCTGCAGAAAATGAGCCATGGAGGGCAGCATTTATTGTAATAATAATTATTATTATTATTGATACCAGTGATTATTATTATTACCATTATTATAATAATAATAATACTTATTATTGTTGATACCAGTATTGTCATTATTATTACCATTATTATAATAATAATAATTATTATTATTATTATTGTTGTTGATACCAGTATTATCATTATTATTGCTATTATTATTATTATTACCATTATTATAATAATAATAATATTATTATTATTATTGTTGTTGATACCAGTATTATCATTATTATTGCTATTATTATTATTACCATTATTATCATTATTATTATTATTGCCATTATTATAATTATTATTATTATTGTTGATACCAGTATTATCATTATTATTGTTATTATGATTATTACCATTATTATAATAATAATAATTATTATTGTTGATACCAGTATTATTATTACCATTATTATTATAATAATTATTATTGTTATTATGATTTTTACCATTATAATAATAATAATAATAATTATTATTATTATTGTTGATACCAGTATTATCATTATTATTGTTATTATTATTATTACCATTATTATCATTATTGTTATTGCCATTATTATCAGTTTTACTGTGTGTTTGTTACTGTGTTACTGTGTGTGTGTTACTGTGTGTGTGTTTGTTACTGTGTTACTGTGTGTGTGTTTGTTACTGTGTTACTGTGTGTGTGTTTGTTACTGTGTGTGTTACTGTGTGTGTGTTACTGTAAGTTACTGTGTGTGTTTTGTTACTGTGTGTTACTGTGTGTGTGTTTGTGTGTGTGTTTGTTACTGTGTTACTGTGTGTGTGTTTGTTACTGTGTTACTGTGTTTGTTACTGTGTTACTGTGTGTGTGTTACTGTGCGCTGTTTGTTACTGTGTTACTGTGTGTGTGGTGTTACTGTGTGCTGCTTGTTACTGTGTTACTGTGTGTGTGTGTTTGTTACTGTGTTACTGTGTATGTGTTTGTTACTGTGTTACTGTGTGTGTTTGTTACTGTGTTACTGTGTGTGTGTTTGTTACTGTGTTACTGTGTGTGTGTTACTGTGCTGTTTGTTACTGTGTTACTGTGCGTTTGTTACTGTGTTACTGTGTGTGTGTTTGTTACTGTGTTACTGTGTTACTGTGTGTGTGTTTGTTACTGTGTTACTGTGTGTGTGTTACTGTGTTACTGTGTGCGTGTGTTGTTACTGTGTTACTGTGTGTGTGTTACTGTGTTACTGTGTGCGTGTTTGTTACTGTGTTACTGTGTGTGAATAAAAACATGAAAACACAGAATGATGACTCATCACTTTACTGCTCAACGATAAACAAACAAACACAGTTGTGTTTGTAAACACTACATTACAACGTTTCTGCTGCAGCAAAACAAACACACAGCAACGTCCAAAACAACAACAGGTTTGAAACCTCTGACTGACCTTTGACCTCTGGCCACATATTTTATTCATTTTGTGGTTCAAAGACGTCTGATCATGTGCTCACTACACTAATGTGTGCGTCACTCCAGGCCGAAGCCCTCAGCGTTGTTGACAGCGATGGTGAGTTTGTGTTTGAGTTCTTTTCTGCTTCGATACGGAGGCAAACAGATCTGATTAAAACAGGTGTGAGAGACCGGCAACCTGAGAGAGAGGGAGGGAGAGAGGAGAGAGAAAGATAGTTTGAATTATTCACTTTTAAATGTTGTATAAAACAGTTCTGATTCAAAACTCTTTGGTTTATATAAAGACACACGGTGGTGCAGTGGGTAGAACTCCTGGGTTTGAGCCTCAGTTGGAACGAGGGCCTCTCTGCATGGTCACATGATCCCCCCGTGCCCGTGTGGGTTTTTCTCTGTGTGACCCCGCCTATCAGCGTATGACCCGCCCATCAGGGCGTGACCTTGCCTAGGCTTATGTCAGCTGGAGTGGAGGTGAAAGCCTATCAATCACGTGACTACAGTCCGTGTTTTACGACATACCAGTCGGTCGGAACGTCGATCTTAGAGATTTTGAAGTTGAGGTCAGACATTCCTCCCACAGGGACGCGGTCACTTCCTGTCGCAAAGTGAAGGAACTTCTTCTGCATCTCCAGAGGGAACGAGAGGACGACATCCCAGAAACAGCTGAGGGAGGGAGGGAGGGAGAGAGAGAGAAATTTTGATTTTTAAGTCTCCTTTATTTATATCCTTATATGTTATCCTTTACATTTTTGGCTCTGGAGGAGAAAAAAACAGAGGAAGAAATTCAACAAACATAAAAATAATCAACGAAAACTAAATCATCATCTTTCACAGAACATAAAACTCCCTTCTCTCCCCACATTTGCAAAAAATCCACCAAATTATTTGTTAATGGATAAAAAGTTCAGTTTTCAGTCTGGTCTTCAGCATCCACGTCCACACTGTTCTCCACTCTATTCTTTCTGCTTAAATAAACGTCCATCTTTGATTGGCCGATTAAAAAGTTAAATAACTGACAGTGAGTTTTCTTTTCCTGTCATATTTGTAACCGAGAATAAAAACAGAAAGTGAGAAAATGTTTCAAGCCTCCACTGTAGGTCTCCAGCTTTCTTAGTTAGCGGTGGCTTATACAAAGCCTTCCACTCAGGCTTCTGAGCTGTTGTGAGGGACAGGTGAGTCCTCCAAGGCTTGCTCTGCAGTAGTGCTTTTAAAACCAAGTAATACATCGTCCTCCCCGTCATGTTCCACAAACCATAATCACTTTCAAAAACAGGAGTGATGTTCATGTTGGGGAAAGAGTCAGTGGGATCAGGCTGAGCTGAGCCGTCACAATAGTTCGTTAAAAGACTCAGTTCAGAGTCAGTCAGCTGCTGTTTCCAGTCTTTCAGCAGGAGACCACTCACTCAGACTGACCTGGTCCCCAGACACTGGGCCAGAGCAGCACCATTATCCAGGCGAGGTCCGCACACCTGAACCACGCGGCCCAGAGTCAGGACCCTGGCACCGTGGCCCCCCTCCTCTTTGGGGAGAAGGAGGACGCTCTGGGGGACCCAGTGCAAACGGTCCCAGAAGAAGTCCACCATAGCGGCCTGCACCCTGGACAGCAGCCTCTCTGGCGGGTCCAGACACATCAGCCGGTGCCACAGCATGGAGGACACAAGGTTATTAATAATGAGGACTCGACCTTTGAAGGACATCCTGGGTAAAATCCATCTCCACCTCTTAAGACGACCTTCAACCTGTTCAATAAATAGGTCCCAGTTCTGGGAGGTGGAGGCTGCATCTCCAAGATGGACACCAAGATACTTAAGTCCTCCCCTTCTCCACACTAAGCCCCCCGGTAGAACCAACTTCTTCTTTAGCCCCTCCCCCACTGCCACAGCTTCACTTTTCTCCCAGTTAATTCTCGCAGAGGAGAGTTTCCCGAAGTCAGCAGCAGTTTGGGTGAGAAATCAGACCAAACTCTGAGCCTAATGAACTAGAGAGGTCCAAAATGTCCCGAATTAAAGTAATGTTGTCAGATATCAACCTGCCGGGAACACATTAGGTCTGGTCCACATGAATGACCTGGTCCATCACCTTCCTGAGTCTCATGGCCAGCACCTTAGAGAGCAGTTTATAGTCGGTACACAGCAGAGACACAGGACGCCAGTTCTTAAGCTCCTGCAGGTCTCCTTTCTTTGGGAGGAGGGTGAGGACAGCCCTCCTGCAGCTCAGGAGCAGCCGTCCCTTGTTCAGACTGTCCTGCAGGACACACAGGAGATCGTTCCCCATGACCGTCCAGAAGGCTCTATAAAACTCCACAGGGAGACCGTCTATGCCGGGAGCCTTCCCGCTCTGCAGAGTCTGTAGTGCCTCCTGTAGCTCCTGGGCGGAAAGTTGTGCCTTGAGACCCTCTCTTTGGTCTTTGGTCACTTGTGGCAGCCCTTCGAGGAATGACAGTGCCACCTCTGGTTCCTTCCTAAGCTCTGCTATGTACAGATCATGATAGAAACCTGTAGCACACTGCCGAATGTCTGCGTCCTCCTGCAGTAGTAGTCCACTGTCAGACCTCAGCGAGTGCATGAGTCTCTTCTGTCCACTCTTCCGCTCCAGCCCAAAGAAAAAATGGGAAGGAGCATCCATCTCAGCAATGTTCTGGAAGCGTAACCGAACCAGAGCACCATGGGCGTGAAAACCCAACAGGTGACAGAGCTGAGCGTTTGAGTTTGAGAACTTCAATATGTTCTCGATCTCCTGTGGAGTCTGCTCAGTTTTGCAGTTCCACCACTTCTCTCTCCAGATCTCTCATAGACCTGGTCATGTCTCTAGTGACACTGAGAGTGTACTGCAAGCAAAGCTGTTTGATCTGAACCTTTCCCACGTCCTGCTGCAGAGAACTGTACTCGGACTTAGTCCGACCAAAAATATCTGAGTGACTCTTTAAAACCATTATTGGTCAACAGTGTGGTGTTAAAGTGCCAGTACGCACTTCTACATTTCACATTCTTCATAAAAACCACACACTGCACCAGGGAGTGATCGGAGAACCCGACAGGGCTGATCACACTGCTCTTAAAAACATTCAAAATGATCGTAACAATAAAACCTATCAAGTCTTGCTAAAGACAGTGTGTTACCTCTAGAGTGAAGCCAGGTGTACTGACGCTGGCTCCTGTGGAAACATCTCCACACGTCACACAACTCAAAGGTTTCCATCATTTTGCTGATGGCGTTTTTTGAAGCAGTGTGAGGTTCCCCGTGGTTCCTGTCTAAGACAGGGTTCTCTGTGCAGTTAAAAACAAGAACTCCTCACTGCAACACTTGTGAAGTGTTTGGTTCAGTGTGTCTATGAAAACCAGTCTCTCCAGAGCAATAACTGGAGCATATACATTTATAAAAACCAGTTTCATCTTCTCAAACTCAGCAGTCACTTTTAAAAGTCGGCCTGGAACGACCTCGTCTACAGTGAAGTTAAAAGAAGAGAATCCCGACTGTCCCTGTGACTTAAAACCAGTTCCCCATTCCACTCCCTTCTCCAGTCACACTCATTGTCAGAGGTGCTGTGTGTCTCCTGAATAAAAGTGACATTCAGTTGTTTGGTTTGGATCAAATTAAAAAGTGCAGCTCTCTTTGTGTCCTGACGAGCACCGTTAATGTTTAAAGATTAAAAAAGAGCTGCAAATAAACAAACACACTCATCCATTCATCTCCTTCTCTAGCTGGAGTCCAACTTTTGTTAAAAATGTCTTCAGCCGAAAGATCTTTGTTTCAATAAAAGCAGGATGACCGAGGTCTCCTTTGTCCTTCATCAGAGACCTCACTGACTGACTGAAGAGACGCAGATCAGGGAAGAACTCCTCAATGTTCACTCCCTTGTCTTCTTTTGTGTCAGCTAAAAACTGTCTGATACGAGAGGAGGAGGAATCACTGTGTATCTCCCAGTGTGTCCTCCTGTGTGTCCTCCAATGTGTCTTCCTGTGTGTCCTCCAATGTGTCACCCAGTGTGTCTTCCTGTGTGTCTTCCTGTGTGTGTGTGTCCTCCAATGTGTCTTCCTGTGTCCTCCAATGTGTCACCCAGTGTGTCCTCCAATGTGTCACCCAGTGTGTCTTCCTGTGTGTCCTCTAATGTGTCTTCCTGTGTGTCTTCCTGTGTGTCCTCCAGTGTGTCCTCCAGTGTGTCACCCAGTGTGTCTTCCTGTGTGTCCTCCAATGTGTCACCCAGTGTGTCTTCCAGTGTGTCTTCCTGTGTGTCAACCAATGTGTCTTCCTGTGTGTTGTCCTCTGACCCCTCAGAGGACACCTCTCTTTTGACATTTTCTTATTTTTCGTGGTGGTTACTTTAGTTTCAGTGTTTTTCCATTTGATTGAACATTTGATAATTTCACCTATTGAATCATCAATAATATCATCATTGTGGTCCAGATCAGCCTCTGCCACTCTGGTCACTGTCTGTCCTCTGACTGTAGAGGACTCAGTCTGGACACTGTCCATCAGAGCTTTCCCCTGTCTGTGTGTGTGCTGCGTCACTCTGTGCCTCTGTGTGTGTATGTGCGGTGTGTATGTCTGTGGTGTGTGTGTGTGTGTCTGTGTGTGTGTGTGTCTGTGTGCTTGTGTGTGTCTGTGGTGTGTGTGTGTGTGTGTGTGTGGTGTGTGTGTCTGTGGTGTTTGTGTGGTGTGTGTGTGTGTGTGTGTGTGTCTGTGTGTGTGTGTGTGTGGTGTGTGTGTGTGTGTGTGTGTGTGTGTGTGTGTGTCTGTGGTGTGTGTGTGTGTGTGTGTGTGTGTGTCTGTGTGTGTGTGTGTGTGTGTGTGTGTGTGTGTGTGTCTGTGGTGTGTGTGTGTGTCTCAGGTGTCTGTGGTGTTTGTGTCTGTGGTGTGTGAGAGAGAGAGAGAGACAGACAGAGAGAGAGAGAGAGACACAGAGAGAGAGAGACAGAGAGATTTTGTTTTTTTAAACTTCTTTATTTGTTCAAAAACATGAACAATAACAACAATTAGTTGTGTTCTGCACTTAAAACCATGGAGAAATAAAAGTAAACATACAAAAGAAAAGAAAAAGACTCCATTTAACTCAGACTGTTGCAGAAAGATAATTGTCCATCACTCACACAACACAACACGTCTTTTATTCTCCATATTTGTAAAAACTCTTCTGTGTTGTTTGTTGAGTTGAAGAAAACAAAGTCAGTCTTTATCCTGGTTTTTATCATTCTAATTTGCTGACAGTCAACATCAAGCGACTTTTCCACTTTGTTCCTCCTTGAAACATAAATTGCCAGTTTTGCTTGACCAATTAAAAAGTTCAGCAGTTGACATTTGGCCTTGTTTGTCCTCATGTATTTAAAACCTAAAATAAAAACACAAGAGGAGGGGGTCACGTGACGGCGGTGAGCTGAGCAGGCGCTTTTGGCTGAGCTCTGCGCCACTCAGTGCTAATTTTCCTATTATCCTGCCAACATCCTGGCGTTACATGTCATTTTTGACAGGCTATGTCCTTAGAAACATTTTGGCCTCAGTCCTTCGACAAAATGGGAAGAACCAGAGGAAATAAAGACAAGAAAGACGCCTCTCCTGAGCCCGGTGACGACATACAAGATGGCGGCCAGACCGAATTGGATACTGCAGACGGGCTCGACCCTGCCCTTGCTAAAGCTCTGAGCGTAATGACTTCCAACATTATTAAAGTTATCGATGACAAACTTAGCCCTCTGGCCGAGACTATCCACAAGCATGCTACGGAGCTCCTGGCCGCGGCTAGACGAAGCTGAGACCAGGCTACTGGGAGGTGAAAACTCCGCCGAAGTGCAAGAGCCGAGGTTGGTGGAGCTGGAGAAGAAGGTTCGTGCCCTAACGGCGAGTTTGGACATGGCTGAGAACTATAACAGGCGCCTAAACATTCGTGTCATCGGCCTGGCGGAGGATACGGAGACAGGGCAGCCGTTGGAGTTTTTCAAGTCATGGCTACCCCGCGTCCTTACGTTAACCACAAAGGCTGGCCGCATTAAGCTGGAGAGAGCCCACCGCCCCCTCGTGCTGAAACTGGACCCGAACCCCAGGTCGCTGCTGCTACGATTTCACGCGTTCAGAGACAAGCAGAGGGTGATGGAAGCGGCACGCCATGCGAGCCAGGATGATGGCATAATCTACAACGGATCCAGGATCTCCTTTTACAGCGATTTCTCCTCGACGCTGGTGAAGAAACGCAAGGCATACGATGCGATGAAACAGCGGCTGCAAGAGCGAGGAATGCCATATGCTATGCTGTTTCCGGCCACTCTACAGGTGATGCACGGAGGAGTTTAGTGGCATTCTTTTAGACCCTCTGTTGTCAATGCTTAATCACTCTTTTGAAAAAGAGATCCTGCCTCAATCCCTTAGGGAGGCCAACATTTCTCTTATTCTCAAAAAAGGAAAATGCCCGGATAGCTGTGCCTCATACAGGCCGATTCGACCGGGTCGAGTGGACGTATTTGTTCTATGCGCTGGAGGAATTTGGCCTAGGTGATAATTTTGTGAATTGGATCAGGGTTCTGTATAATGCTCCGATGGCTGCAGTTCTGACTAATGGCCTGAGATCCAACAACTTCCCCCTGCACCGCATAAATAGGCAGGGCGATCCCCTTAGCCCCCTGCTTTTTGATATTGCTATTGAGCCGCTGGCCCAGGCAGTAAGGCAGAACGTTTCAATTTCTGGTATCCTCGTGATAGGGAACACAAAATTACTTTATACGCGGATGACATTTTGATACATTTATCACAACCTCAAACTTCGGTTCCCTGCCTGATTAAGGTCATTTCGTCATTCAGCGTCTTTTCAGGATATAAAATTAATTTTGCGAAATCTGAGGCTATGCCCCTGGGATCGTTAACGTGTTTTCCAGATATGGCTGAGCCCTTCCCGTTCCGCTGGTCTCCTTGCCAGTTTCACTTACTTAGGAGTGCATGTTACACCCACTTTTGGTCAGATGTTTAAGTCAAACTTCCCACCCCTTTTGGATGCTATAAGGGCAGACTTAGACCACTGGGCCCCTCTCCCTCATTCTTGGCTAGGTAGGGTTGCTCTTATAAAAATGAATGTCCTGCCTAGGCTGCTATACCCACTGCAGATGATCCCTATTCTATTATCCAGCAAGGTTATAAAGGTGCTTGAGGGCTGGCTAAGCTCTTTCATTTGAAACAAAAGGAAGCCCCGTCTCAAGATGACGAAACTTCCAATGGCAGGTTGTGACGGAGGGTTAGATGTACCAAATCTCAGATTTTACCGACTGGCGTCACACCTGCGGGTTGTTGCAAGCTGACTCAACTGTGATCCAGCCTCAATTTGGCATGATATTGAATCCTCTCAGTTGGAGTGTCCTTTGTTGAATTTATCTACAATCAGAGCCTGGAGATCAATTCGCTATTTAGAAGGCCGGGCTCAGTTATCGTCTCCTCTCACTCCCATTCTTGATAACCTGGACTTCCTGCCAGGCTGTAGCGATCAGGGCTTTATGGTGTGGAGCACCCGAGGGCTGAAGAAACTAGGTGATCTATTCAATGGCCAGATTTTGTTATATTTTCAGCAGTTGCAACAGCAGTTTGGTTTATTTAATCGTGGTGATTTCTACGGATATTTGCAAATTAGAAACTTCATAGTTAAAGACACCACCTTAATGACTAATAACACCACTTCATGGGTGGAGAAGGCCCTGTCTTTACGGATTAATAAGAAATGCATTACTGTTTTTTACAAAGCTCTGAATTCTGTTTCTCCTCTTACCTCACAAACCACCAAGCAAGCTTGGGAGAGAGGCCTAGGGGTTGTTATATATGATGATGACTGGCAGGAGGTTTGGTCTCAGGCCATGAACATTTCTGTATGTAACCGTGCCAAATCCATACAATTTAGAATTGTACATCGCACACATATAACACCTGTTGTCAAAAACAAAATGGATGCTAATGTTTCCCCGCTTTGCTGGAAATGCAATTCTGAGACTGGTAGTTATATTCACTGTCTTTGGTCATGTGTTAAACTTCAAAAGTACTGGTCTAGTATCGTGAATGATCTGACTGCTATCTTTGGTGTCCCAATACGGATGGACCCTATGTGTTTGATACTTGGTCTTCTGGATTGTCGAATCACTGATAGTAAACACAGGAGACTTTTTAATATACTGACTTTTGCTGCTAGAAAGAACATCCTACTTTTCTGGATCAAGAATGTTGCGCCGACAAAAAAATCATGGCACAACATTGTCATGGACTGCGTTCCTAGTGAATATATCACTTGTATGATTCATTCTAAAATAGATGCTTTCTACAGGGTATGGGACCCTTACTTGCAGCATATTGGGCCCACGCTGTCATCCTCCTTGCTTCGTGGTTTTCCCAGGTCAGCCTAGCCGGTCTTGGTGACTTTGTTTTAAGTGTTCACTGTCTAACAAGCACCTTGTAGTCTTGCTGTGTGTATGTTTGGTATTGTTGTTTTCATTGATTTAGGTGACTAATTTACTTGTTACTTTTTCATAATATTTTTTTTTTTGATTGCTGTACCCACATGCCCTTTCTCTGTTGTCTTTTTCTCTCTCTGTTGTGTCTGAGCAGTTTTGTGTTAAGAGGAATAAAATGTAATAAAAATATTTTTCAAAAAAAAAAAAACACAAGAGGAAAAAGTCTCAGTGAATAAAGAGAACAAGTGAGACAGGAAGTGGAACAAAGGAGTTAATCTGACACAGTGCAGGAAACAGTGGAAGAGAGTTTCTCTCTGTGGACAGAAAGGACACGTGACTGTGACATTATGGTTGACGATGGAGATGAAGGCGTTCACTGCTACAGCAGCATGAAGAACCCTCCACTGTAAGTCTGCTGATTTTTTAGTCAACGGTGGTTTGTACAGTGAGCTCCACTCTGGCCTTAGATCCTCTTCGAGGGACAGGTGGTGTCTCCATGGAGTGTCCACTCTGTCTCTCAGTCTACTAGATGACCTTCCCTGTTACACTGCACAGACTGTAGTTGTTGGATTTGTTCATCTGCAGCAGAATGTTTACATCACACTTAAAAACAGGTGAGATGGTGAGTTCAGGGAAAGGGTCTGTAGAGTCCGGTTGTGTTTATCCATTGCAGTAGTCCGAGATCAGACAGAGTTCAGAATCAGTCAACCGCTGCCTCCAGTCCTTCAGCAGGAGACTGACCACCCTGACTGACCTGGTCTCGAGACGCTGGGCCAGACCGATTTCATTGTCCAACCGTGGGCCGCAAACCTCCGCCACTTGACCCAGAGTCAAGATTTTTGCCGCGCATAGTCTCTGTAGCAGGGATGGACCTACTACACCACAGAACCGTGTTCCCAGAGTCACCGGTTCCTTTAAAAGCCAGAACAGAGAGTTAGCTCCTCCTCCTGCTCGCCTCTCTTTGTTGACGAGTCCCCACACTTTAAAAAGTCCTTTATAAAAGGTGGGGAAGTTGTTCAGCTTAAAATCCCGTAGATCCATTAAAAACAAGGACTCAGCCAGGCCTAGTCCACTGCACCGCTCCAGTAGGGTGCGAGCCACCGGTCTCCAGACTAAGTCCGTGGGTCCTGTTAAAAACCGCTGGATGTGAACCCCAAGGTGAACCCCGAGGTATTTAAAACCTCCTCTCTTCCATGTTAGTCCTCCCGGCAAAAGCAGCTCCCTCTCAGGTCCATCTCCAATTGCCAAGGCCTCGCACTTCTACCAGTTGACCTTAGCAGAGGAGATTTTCCGGAAGTCATGAGCTGTTTTGCTCAGAACCTCAATGTCCTGTTGGTTATTTATAAAAACAATGACATCATCGGCATAAGCGGAGAGTTTAAAACAATGATCACAACCAGGGAAATAAAAACCAGACAAGCGAGATCTCAGTTACTGTAAAAAAGGTTCTAAAGCCAGAGAGTAGAGCATGCCTGACAGGGAGCAGCCCTGTCTGACACCTCTGTGAACCTTAAAAGGAGCTCCCAAACCACCGTTAACCTTCAGCACACTCTCAATGTCATTGTACAAGACCCTGATCTTAGCTATGAAACCTGAGCTGAAGCCAAAAGCCTGCAGCGTCTACCACAGGTAAAGGTGTTCAACTATGTCAAAAGCTTTTTCTTGGTCTAGAGAAATCAGACCAAGCTTTGAGCCTAATGAACCAGAGAGGTCCAGAACATCCCGAATTAAGGTGATATTATCAGATATCAACCTGCCGGGCACACAGTAGGTCTGGTCTACGTGAATGACCTGGTCCATCGCTCTCCGGAGCCTCGTTGCCAGGACTTTTGAGAGCAGTTTGTAGTCGGCGCACAGTAGTGACACAGGACGCCAGTTCTTCACGTCCTGCAGGTCTCCTTTCTTTGGGAGGAGGGTGAAGACAGCCCTCCTGCAGCTCAGAGGCAGCCGTCCCTTGTCCAGGCTGTCCTGCAGGACACACAGTACGTCCTCCCCGATGATAGTCCAGAAAGTCTTATAGAATTCTGCAGGGAGACCGTCTATGCCGGCGGCCTTCCCGCTCTGTAGACTCTGCAGCGCTTCCTGTAGATCTAGTGCAGAGAGCTGTGCCTCCAGCTGCTCCTTGTCTCCTTCGAACACTTTGGGCAAGTCCTCTAGATTAGACAGCGCCACCTCTGGATCCTCCAGGAGCTCTGTCTTGTAGAGATCCTGGTAGAAGGAGGAGGTGCACTGTCAAATCTCCCCGTCCTCCTGCAGCAGTTACCCGTCAGCAGATCTCAGAGAGTGCATCAGCCTCCTCTGTCCACTCCTACGCTCCAACCCAAAGAAAAAGTGGGACAGAGCGTCCATCCTGGCAACTTTGTTGAAGCGAGACCAAACGAGAGCACCTTCAGCGTGGACGCCCAGCAGGTCTGACAGAGCTGATTGTTTTTCTTTGAGAACTCTAAACTGTTCTCGATCTCCTGTGGAGTCTGCTGAACCCTGCAGCTCCACCACTTCTCTCTCCAGATCTTTCATAGACCTGGTCAAGTCTCTGGTGACATTGAGAGTGAACTGTAAGCAGAGCTGTTGGATTTGGACTTTTCCAACGTCCCACCACTGCTGTAAGGAGCTGTACTCGGACTTGGTTTTTCTAAAACCAAAAATACGAGAGTACATTTCTAAAACTGTTGTCTGAGAGAGAGAGAGACAGAGAGACAAAGAGAGAGAGAGAGAGAGAGAGAGAGAGAGAGAGTGATGAAGTGATTTGGACTAACATTTAAAAGCAGGTCATAGTTGTGGGAAATAACTGTTTTCTTCTTGTTTCCTGTAACGTTCTAGCTGTGAATGAAAGCTGGGGTGATTATGTGATAGGGAAAGGTCACCAGGAAAGGTCAACGTAAGGGTTGCACATAATGGCATCTGTTAGGGTAAACATTAGATAACATGTACTAGGGTCATACACATGAGGTATGGTGTCTGTTCTTGTTTTACTTTGATGTTTGTGTAGAAGTGTCCTTGGTGACAGTGTCTCTCCTCCATGCAGTAAAGACATGATTTACTCAACACTGATGACGCAAGAATTTCTTTCACATAGTTACAGTAAAATGCAGCGTCCTGACAGAGAACACCATGTGCTGCCACCTACAGTATGAGTGGACGTCTTGCTCTCAGGTGTGTGTCAGTGCCTCAGTTGAACAGGAAGTGATGTCATCTTACCGTACAGTGACGTCAGTCTTGTTGTAGCCTTCGTACTGAGCAGCTCTCTGCAGCGCACACATGTCCAACTCTGGGCTGCCACACACCAACATCTCCACCTCCTCTGGCCTCAGCAGCTGCAACACACACACACACACACAGACAGACACACACACACAGACAGACACACACACAGATTTACTTTAAAGGTCTTTAACCATATTATTACTTAAAATGTGCTTTTTAATTTTTTTTGAAGAACTTGCAAAGAGGGGACTTGAGTCTTGAGCGACGCCTACCTATCAAACAGGGGACCTCCCACTGCTACAGTGACACTGTCTGCAGCCATTCTCACCTCGTGAGTGTCTGTTTAGTGCCAAGACTGTCTTTGATTCTTGTCTTTATAATGATGACTTAACTTTAATGTAATCAACATTTAAACCTTTCTCTGTGATAGAAATATTAAATAATCATGGCCACTGGAATTAGAAGTTCAAAGTAGAAGTAAGGAAAGAAATCTGTAAGCAAACAGTATGAGAAGAAAAAAATAACAGTTAAATATTGCACAGATAGTGTCGGGGGGGTGAATCTCTGTGTATGTGTGTGTATGTCTGTGAATCACCTATCTCCACCTCCTCTTCTTCACACTTGTGTTATAAAATTGACTTTAGCAGCGATGGCTTCTCCCTCTCCTTCTCCTGCTCTGTCCTGTGTTGTGTGCCACATGTTTAGTTACTCCTCTGCCTCCTTTAGTGATAAAAGTACTTGTAAAAAGTGTAGCTTTTGGGTCTTTGGGTTTTTAGATAACTGGCAAAACTTCTGGGGGAAACCTGGTCTCATGAGGAGAGACGGCGTCCATCCCACTTTGGATGGAGAAGCTCTCTTATCTAGCAGCTTAGGACATTTTATTAGAAACCCATGACAATCCAGAGTTGAGACCAGGACACAGAGTTGCAGTCTTTCATGCTTCTCTGTGCTTCTTTCCGAGCAGTCACCAAGTGAGGTGAACAGACAGAGACTGTCAGCGAGTTCAAATATCTTGGTGTGCTACTTGATCCAAATTGGAGTTTCAAGAAACATATCAAAAAGATGACAAAAACTATCAAATACAACTTGGCTAACTTCAGGCAGATTAGATCCTCCCTATCCACAGAGGCAGCAAAACTATTTCTGCATGCTCTTATTTTATCTCACATCTCTTATTGTATCACTTGTTGGGGGCAGGCTGGTCAAACAACAATCCGGCCCTTAGAATCCCTGTATAAACAGGCACTGAAAATATTTGACTCATGAATCATGCTCTTGGGTCCAGTGTTTTCTCAGACTTTACCTATTCAGAGTTCTCTGAGTTCTTATCTGAGTTAGTGCTTAAAACAGATCAAATCATAATTGTAGGGGATTTCAACATCCATGTAGATGTTGACCGTGATAGTCTTAGCTGAGCATTTAACTCGCTGTTGGAATCAATAGGTTTTATTCAACACGTTAATAAACCAACTCATTGCCTTAATCACACCCTCGACCTTGTTTTAACTTATGGTATTGATATTGATAATTTAAACATAGTTCCTCAAAACCCTCTCCTTACTGATCATTATTTACTCACATTTAACTGTTCAATAATGAACTACAATAACATAAATAAGAAATACTGTCTGATAATAATATGAATACATTCAAAGAGACAGTGCAACCTTTATTTAACTCGGTGCCATATGTCAGTACATCTGAAGGTACCTTTTGTGATTTTACTCCCGCCCTCATAGATAACCTTGTTGATAGTACAGCAGCCTCACTGCGTACTACATTAGATCGTGTTGCCCCTCTGAAAAAGAAAGTGGTGAATCAGATGAGACGAGCACCATGGTTTAACTCCAATACTCGTGCTCTTAAACAGACGTTACGTAGATTAGAAAGAAAATGGCGTTCCAGTAACCTAGAGGAACTTCATATAGCCTGGAAAGATGGTTTTGTAGCTTACAAAAAAGCCCTACACAAAGCTAGAGTTGCCTATTATTCTTCTCTCTGTAGATATTTGAAAAAATGATTACGGGGTATATGAAATTTATCAACTATTTCTTCAGATGACATCAGCACCTTTTGCACATTGTACAGATCTCCTATTTTCCCCAGCCCCTTCATAACCCAAGATTTAAATCATCGTCTGCTTTTCCTGGTGGGAAGGAGTCATTCCTCCATATTGGGCTGAAGACAGAGAGAGAGGACGTTTCTCTAAGATATTTTTTAACTTGATGCCACACTACAATCATGTTTTTCACAATAGGATTTTTTGTAGTCTTTTTAAGGATTTTAGTGCTTGCTGAATACAGGTATGTAGGGAGGGGCAGACTTAGCTGGAGTTCCTCCATTTCTGTCAGTTGTGCTGCCCAATAGTACCAGAGTGGGTTGGGACATTTCAGTCCCCCTCTGTCAAAAGGTAAGTACAGTAGTGATAGTCGTGTTCGGGGACGTTTTTTATTATTCCACAAAAATCTGATAAACAATCTTTTTAGTTGAGTGAACAGGTTACTTGGAGGAGGAAGTGGAAGATTTTGAAACAGATACAACAGTTTAGGCAGTATAATCATTTTAAGGATATTTATTTTACCTATTAGTGATATTGGTATATGTGTTTTTGAAATCTCTTGCATTAATGGTTCATAATTACATGCTATAATATGTTTAAGTTTTGGGACAATTTTGATACCCAAGTATGTGAAGCAATCCACAATTTTAAACTGAGAAGCTATATTAGGAGGGTTTTTACTTTCTAGTTGGTTTAGAAACATAATTGATGATTTGGATTTGTTTAATTTATATCCTGAGATTTTTCCAAATATATTGATGAGTTCTAATAATTCAGGAATGGATGTTTCTATCTTTTTCAGAAAAATTATTATGTCATCCGCAAATAGAGCTAGACGGTGCTCCTGTTGCCCAACTAATATGCCTGTTATGTTTTGGTGTATTCGTATAGCTATTGCCAGTGGTTCTATAGACATTATAAACAGCAAAGGAGATAAGGGATCTCCTTGCCTACATCCTCTTTGTATTTTAAAAGATCTGGATATATTACGATTAGTTATGATTTCAGCATATGGTTCTGTATAAAGTAGTTTTATCCACTTGTTAAAATTTTCCCCAAAACCAAAACGTGTAAGGATCTCAAATAAATAGGACCATTCCACTCTGTCAAATGACAGTAATGCTGTATCTGCTGCCCCCTTTTCTTCAAACAATATATTTAGTATTCTCCTAACATTATAGAAGCCTTGCCTATTTTTTACAAAGCCATTTTGATCTTTGTCAATAATATTTGGAATAATTTTCTCAAGTCTCCTGGCTATTATCTTACTCAAAATTTTTAAATCCACATTTAAAAGACTGATTGGCCTAGAATTTTCACAATTGTTATTTGGTTTGCCAGGTTTTGGCAACAAAGTGATTAGAGCTCCTCTTAAGGATATTGGGAGAATTCCATTTCGAAAAGATTCCATGAACATTTCTAATAGTGGTGGCATAAGTCTATGTTTAAACATTTTATAAATTTCAATAGGTATCCCATCTGGCCCTGGGGTTTTCCCTCCTTTGATATTGTCAATGGCTACAGATAATTCCATTAAAGTTATATATTTTTCTAGTTCTTCTTTAATTTCTTCTGATATTCTGGGAATATGAATATGATCCAAAAAATTATTTAGTTCTAAAGTATTTAAACCTATTTCTGAGCTATACAGATTTTCAAAAAAATTCTTGAAGGTTTCATTTATTTATTTTATTTCATTATTACCATTTTTCAATGAAGTTATTAGCCTTTCATTCTGCATTTGCTTGATGCGCCATGCTAGCACCCTGCCAGGTTTTTCACCTTGGTCATAGAATGTCTGTTTAAGTCATAGTAGACCTGATAAAGCTTTTGTTGAAGATATTTCATTATATTGTGTTCTTAGTAGAAGTAGTTCTTGGTGAGTACCTTGAGATCCTGATTGATAGTATTCTTCTTCTAATTTCTTTATTTTTGTTTCTAGTGATTTTGTCTTCTTATACGTTTCCTTAGCTTTAGAGCTAGTGCTATTAATTATTTGTCCTCTAATAAATGCCTTAAATGCTTCCCATCTGATACTTCCTGAGGTCTCTGTTGTATTTGTTTCAAAATAGAATTGAATCTGTTCGTCAAGAAAGGTAACAAAACCTGTATCCGCAAGCCATTTCGTTTTAAATCTCCATTTAGGAGAATCACAAGTCAATTTGGGATCACAGTAGATTAAAGAGTTTGGGGCATGGTCTGACAGGAGTATTGCATCATAGGAAACCTTCTTAATTTTACATTTTAGTATTGCTGAAACCAGGAAGAAGTCTATACGGGAATATGACTTATGTGTACCAGAAAAGCATGAATATTTTTTATCATTGGGATTGTCTTCCCTCCACACATCAATCAAATTCATTTCTTTCATGAAATAATGAATGACACTCCTGCTTCCCGAATGTGATCGATCCATTCCTGAACTTTTGTCTTTCCAAGGGTCTAATGTACAATTGAAGTCGCCCGCCATAATACAAGCACCAGGTAAAGAAGCAATAATTAGAAATAAGTCTTGGAAAAATTTTGGCTCATCTGTATTTGGGGCATAAATATTTACCAGAATTAATTGTTCACTGAGAATTTTCCCTTGAATAATCAGGTACCGTCCTGCCTTGTCCCTAATAACTTTGTGAATCTGTAAAGGAATAGAATCATGAACCAAGATCATGACACCCCTTGCCTGAGAGGTGAAGGGGGCTGACAAAATGTTTCCTTTCCACCTCCTCCTCACTTTGATTTCATCTTCAAGTGTTAAGTGAGTTTCTTGAAGAAATACTATGTTAGATTGTAATACTTTAATCCTGTTCATAACTTGTCCTTTTTTGTTTTTTGTAGCCCTCTGCAATTCCAGGATATAATTTTAACCTTTAGTTCAACAGACATTGAGATAAATGACTTTGAGTTTCCCCAACATTTTAAGTAATTTCAGCCCAAATACAGAGGGAAAGGAACCAAGAACGAAATACTTTCCCCTGGCCATTAACATACACCTGAGAGTCATTCCTCCAGATGCCCCCCCACCCCCTTCAAATATTGGACCTCCAGAAAGCAAAAAGCTGGTCCACACAATGTGAGGAACAGTATAACTATGCTGATGCATAATAATAATAATAGTCAAAATAATTTAAGAGGAAAAAAAAAAAAGAGAAACTGAATATACCTAACTGCTCTGCTACTATCATTCAGATAATTGTTTTAGAGCAACCCAACAAATGAAAAAACATACCGATATGTGGTCTCCTGAATTAAGTAATATATATTAAATAAATCGTTTCTTATCGATAGACAGGTGAGGGAGGGAACTCAGAACAGTGTATCAAATTAAACAATTTTAACTTTGCCCTCCACTTCTGTCTCTACAAATACAGGATAAGTTAGTTTTAGTTTTTTTTTGTTTTAATCCCCTTAGGGAAAGTATTCCTCTGCATTTTGACCCATCCTAGAATTAGGAGCAGTGGGCTGCCACACTGAGTGGCGCCCGGGGAGCATTGGGGGTTGGGTACCTTGCTCAGGGGTACCCCAGCCCTTTTTGGCCGGGTGGGGATTTGAACCGGCGACCCTCCGGTTACAAGTCAAGTTCCCTTTCCCCTTGGCCAAAGGCTGCCCTATAACAGAGTAACGTATCAACAGCGACTTAATTTGCATGTCTTACGGTCCACTACTCCTCAGTACCTCAGTCCTGTTCCTTATCCGACTGGATTTTCTTAATAAAATGTTCGGCTTTGTCCGCGTTGTTGAAGATGTGGGAGCGATCGTTGTAGGTCACTATAAGCCGGGCCGGAGGGATCATGCCGTACCGGAGCCCAAGTGATCGTAGTTGTCGCCTCGCCTCCTCAAACTCCTTCATCTTCTTGTGCGTCTCCGCTGTCATGTCATTGTAGAATCTCACCGGCCGGTTTTTGTAGAGGATCTGCCGTTTTGCCCTGGCCGCTCTCATCACCGCTTCCTTATCCTTATAATTCAAGAACTTCATTATAAGGGTCCTCGATGCAGAATTAGACCCATGATGTCGTTTTGGTCCAAGCCTGTGTGCTCTTTCCACCGTGAATGTCCCTCGGAGCGGAGCCAGCTCCAGCGCCTCCGGTATCCAGCTCTCCAGGAAGCCACAGGTGTCTACACCTTCATGCGCCCTCAGGTAAATTAACAAGCCTTACATTGGAGCGACGTGACCGGGTCTCCAGGTCCAGTACTTTCTCTTCGAGGTCTTTATTTTTACTCTCTAGATTTTTCACCTTCTCTTGTAGCTCAGTTGTATCATCTTCTGCTGTCGAAATCCTCGCCTCTGCCTGTGTGACTCTTCGTGAGCAGTCTGTCAAGTCCTTCTTCACATTTTCGATGGTGGTGAGAATACCATCAAATTTGGATGAGAACTCAGACTTCATGTTGTTAATAGCCGTTAGCTTATCTTTAGCAGTTGACGTTGCAAAGTTGGTCAGGCTGGATTGATGTGTCTGGCCACGATTCGTCTTCTTGGGTGGCATCGGTATTATTTTTTTAGTACTGGTGTAGTTGTCGGGCCGTTTGATTTATACGAATTTTGCTTTTAGAAAGGACTTTAAGGATTTGAGTAGCAGAGCAGTCTTACACGCGTCTCATCAGCATGCCGCCATGACCGGAAGCCAAACAGTACTAGTTAAAGTTAGTAACTCAGATAATGGTCTAGTTTCTTTACTTGTCCTGTTAGATCTTAGTGCTGCATTTGACACCATTGATCATGATATTCTACTGCAGAGATTGGAGCAGACTCTTGGTATCACAGGTGCTGCCCTCTGCTGGTTTAAATCATACTTATCTGATAGATTCCAGTTTGTTCACGTTAATGATAAAGCCTCATTACAAACACAAGTTAATTGTGGAGTTCCACAAGGCTCAGTGCTTGGGCCTATACTTTTTACCTTATATATGCTTCCTCTAGGGAACATTATTAGAAAGCATAACATACACTTTCATTGTTATGCAGATGACACACAGCTATATTTATCAATGAGGTCAGATGAAATAAATCAGGTTGTTCAACTCCAGGAATGTCTCAGAGACATTAAGTCCTGGATGACCTGTAACTTTCTACTTTTAAACTTTTATACTAGGCCCTAAACACCTCAGAGAAAAACTTTCTGATCACATTGTCACTTTAGATGACATCACCCTGGCTTCCAGTTCCACTGTGAGGAACCTTGGAGTTACTTTTGACCAGGAAATGTCTTTTGATTCACACATAAAACTCATTTCCAGAACAGCCTTCTTCCACCTGCGGAACATTATGAAAATTAGAAACATTCTGTCTTTACAGGATGCTGAAAAACTAGTTCATGCTTTTGTTAATCTAGATTAGATTACTGTAACTCCTTATTATCAGGATGTTCTAACAAGTCTGTTAGAATCCTTCAGTTCATTCAAAATGCTGCAGCACGAGTTCTGACAGGAACTAGAAAGAGAGACCATATAACTCCAGTGTTAGCTTCTCTACACTGGCTCCACCCACAGTTTAGAATTCAATTTAAAATCCTCCTCCTCATGTACAAAGCACTTAATGGTCAGGCCCCTTCATACCTGAAAGACCTAGTCTTACCCTATCACCCTAATAGACCACTTAGGTCACAAAATACAGGTTTACTTGTGGTTCCCAGAGTCTGTAAGAGTAGAATGGGAGGCAGAGCCTTCAGTTACCAGGCTCCTCCTCTCCTGTGGAACCAGCTTCCAATGACAGTTCAGGAGGCGGAGCCTCTCTCTGTATTTAAAGTTAGACTTAAAACTTTCCTTTTTGATAAAGCTTATAGTTAGAGCTGGTTCAGGGAAACCTGGACCATCTCTTAGTTCTGCTGCTATAGAACTAAACTGCTGGGGGATTTTCCTGTGGTACACGCACATTCACCCTCTCACACTCAGGGTGTCAGAGATGTTGTCTATGTACAGTGCCTTGAGATAATGTATGTTATGATTTGGCGCTATACAAATAAAATTGAATTGAATTGAATATAGTGAGGTCAGATGAAATATAATGACTTTTTCTTTATTTTTATTAAAACAGTCCATATATCTCTGGTTCCCCTTACATGCCATGTGCACCGGCACTTTCTCCCCATCGACACCATAGCTATGCTGTTTTAACAGAAGCATCCACTTGTGCTGAGGGACAGGTTTGTGATTGTTGTCTTTTTCTGTGATATAGGAGTGTGAATGTCGCTCCTTACCATCTATCAGGGGACGCGTGTCATTTAGTCCCAACAAAGAGGGGACTTACTGTATGTCATTGTTTAGAGACAGAATTGTCCATGAAAGGTCCTCTTTACAACCTGGAAACATGTCCACATGCTTAGGAATGTATAGTTGCATAAATGACACCACTCACCACAATTCAACATTAAAACTTATGATCTGTGCTGTGTCACTTCACTGTTTCTATGTAGTTTTTTTTCTATCCACAATTAACTACGGAATTATATGAGACATATTCTGTTCATACTATCTCCAAAAAAACACCAACACAATATCATGTACGTTACTACTTTAAGGGACAAATGTCTTCAAAGAGTGGGATTTAAAGGGGACATATTATGCAAAATCAACTTTTTAACCATTTCAATACTTATATTTGGGACTCTGGAGGCCCTACCAGTCGCCAAAGTGTGGAAAAAGAATACTCAGTCATGTTTTCGTGGTTCCCCTTAGTGTAAGTATAGGCGATAAAACACTCCATGTTGAATTCCCTGCACTTATGACGGCAGCATGCGCATTTCACCGCGAATGTTACCGCCCCACCAGTAAGTTTACTTGGAGAGCTCCACCTTAGCTCCACCTTGTCCCTGCGAGAGTGCAGGCGAGGGAGGAAGAGCAGTATTATGTCTACGTGGAGGGACAAGTGTGCTGTTGGTGGCTGCACAGTGGAGCACAGTGTTTTACAGAGGATTTTATATATGAAGCTAATGTGCCGGATAAAGTCAGCAATCGTGTGTTCGCACCACTTCACATCAGACTGCGGCCAGCGGTCGCCGTATTTTGTCAGCGACGTACAAACACACACATTGTTAAGAAAAGGTCACATAGAGGTCATAACTGACCATTCTGACACGTACTAATTAAACATATTTGTATGACATATAATGACCTACCTATAGAAGCGCTGTGCCACTTCATGCATGGTCTTTGTGACTGAAATGTTTATACTTCATAGTTGTAATATTGTGATGTGTTTGTGTAAGAATGATACTGATATTCTCATACTAACCTCACGAAGAATTGAACATTTAAATGAATAGTCACTGCCATTATAAACCCTGTACAGAATTGTAATGTAATCATGTTGCTAGGCTACAGTAATTGTTTACAAAGCAAGCCTTTTTCTTTTCAGACAGCAGCAGGTGAGGCAAGGGAGCTTTACATCATCGCCAAAATCCTTCAGCACCTGCCCCCCCAGGGGTGTGTTCCCTCCCCACTGCTCTTCTCCCTCTACACAAATGACTGCCCTCGGGAGACCCATCTGTTCCACTGATCCACTGGTCCACTGGTGCAGTCAGAACCACCTGGAGCTGAACTTGCTCAAGAAAGTGGAGAAAGCCCCCCTCACCGTCTCACCATCTTCAACAACACAGTGTCAACAGTGGAGTCCCACAGATTCCTAGAAACCACCCTCTCACAGGATCTGAGGTGGTCCTCACATGCTGACACTGTCAGAAAGAAGGCCCAGCAGAGACTGTACTTCCTGCAGCAACTCAGGAAGTTAAACCATGCCACAGCAGCTGCTGGTCATCTTTTACACTGCCATTGTTCAGTCTGTCCTGTGCACGTCCATCATTGTGTGGTTTGGCTCAGCCACAAAACAGGACAGGACCAGACTGCACAGAAGATCATCGGTGCTGACCTTCCCTCCATCCAAGACCTGTACAGGACCAGGGTACGGAAGTGGGCAGCAAAATCTGAAGACCCCTCAGGCCCCTGACACAAACTGTTTAAACTGCTGCCATCTGTCAACTAAACACATTGTGACTGAACACTTTATTAAGTGTAAACATGTATTTACATTTATGTGATTTCAGGACTCAGAACATGCACATTCTAGAGGAAGAGCCGATATCCAAAACAGTCTGAAGAAAGGGCTGCTACCTCAAGAAAGGCACTTGGGGACATAAAAAAGGGTGTGTCATTCTGTTGACTCTAAAAAGTACTGTATCCATGGAAAACCTTGACATTTGTTAAGAATTAATGGTTGACATTTTTATTTTTTTTTCATTTACTTTCTTATTTATAGGGAAATTCAGAAATCCCTGGTACCAACCCGAGAGACTCATCACTGAACACCATTTCAAGGACTTCCTTCAAAAAATAAATGAAAATCAGATTCTCCGGGATAAAGGAAGAGACTGGAAGGCAATTAAATACTTTGTGCACAATAAGATAATATATATCACGAGAAATTTGTGTCAAATGTATTAGCTTGCACTATGGATCATCAACGTTTTGTGACTGAATTTTGGGAGCTTGTATTATGGATTATCAGTGTTATGTGCCTGAATACTGGGAACTTGCAGTACAGAGCATCACAACACATATAGTTCATGTAAACAGAGCATCAACGTAAGGGTCATAATATTGGTAGTTCACATAAATGGAGCATCAGTGAATGGCTCTTATAGTGACCTTATGAGATTTTCCATGTGATATGTCTTTATAGTATATCATGTAGAAAGCCATTTCCGTTATTTGGAGTGCAGCAAGAGGAAGTGAGAATATAGGTTTAAATGTAATTAAATAAACGTTGGCTTTGAAACAATATGCATTTCTTCTTGTCTTTTCTATTTGTGGTTGTAGGAGCCTTTGGTATGAACATTAAAGATTTTTAGACATTAATCATTTTTAAGGGTCTTGTGAAAGTCAGATGTTATATTAAAAATTAAAAGAAATCATCTTACCATTGCACATTTTAATTTTATTGTTCAAGGTTTTACTGTTTAAGTTTTAAAAATTCTCTGCTGCCTCATGGGTTACCCTTCATTTAAAACAATCTCAAACTTGAAACTGGTCAGGAAATCTTTGTGTTTTGTTACAAAAAACATAATAAATCATGTCTCAGGAGACTACAAAGCTGCAAAGCTGTATGTGTTTTGCAAATGTATGTATATATTTTACAAAAAACTTAATAAACCTGTCTCAAGACATACTTTAGCTGCGACTAAAAAACAAAACAAACAAAAAAACTACTATTCATTTTGCTCGTTTCTGTTATTCATCCATTAGTATCGCTGCATGCTATCTAAGAGGGGACTTTGTCATTATTCACCAACAAACAGTGGACTTGTGTCGTTCCACACTATCTAAGTGTGGACCTTTGCTCTAATACAAATGAACTAAAATAATTCCTATAAGTGTAGATCTGGCTATAAACCATTTTATTGTTTTTCTTCTTTCCTCATTTTTAGATTTTCAGATAATTACCACGCCCTTGCCCTGTGGGCAGTGCTTAATTTGTAAATCATAAGGTGCTGGAACGCAAAGTACATATGACAGCTCAGGGATGACGAGACGGGTACAGGTCCCGGAACGTAGACAGAAAACGTGCTGACAACAACATGAAAATGCCCACTTGCCACAGGTGGGACTTACAAACTTCGATTTCAAATAATATCCATGGCCCACATCACCACAGGTGGGACTTACAGTATACAGTCAGCAATTCATTTCTCAACAGGTCTAATGCACAGCGGCCTATTAATAGACAGTATGCTCAACATATTTAGTTCAAAACACCCCACATCACGAGCATGTCCGGATTCTCCTCCTTCTCTTTTTTTCAGGTTTTACTGCGTGTGTCTGTGGCAGTTCTGTGTCCTTTGGTCACCCACGACCTCACATACGGGACTGGATTGAATTTGGCCAGAGGGGGTCCAACAAGATTTAGGCAGAGTAACGCTGATATGGTGGATGTGAGCAAAGAGGCACGCTTGGGGGTGCAAATCAAGTGCATTTGAGAAAATGCACTTGAGAAAATCAGTGCTCACATTCAGCACTTGCAATGGGAATGCTGTTGACAGCAACAAGTAACTCCATCAGCTCATCGGGGGTGTCTTTTCCATCGCAGTCTCTGTACTTTCTGTAGGTCCGTATCATACGACTGCACACGGGTTGGCAATGTTGAAGCGCTGACACAGTGATTCAACCTCAGTCCCTCCATACAGCGCACCTGCGTCCTTGGGCTAGCACTGTGCGTAAAGAACCTTCAACTCCTCAATTAACTTGTTATATCCAGTTTTATCCTTGAGATAACATACGGTCCTCCAAGTTCTATATATATGTTTTGGGTTTTTTTTTAAGAGAAGATCCGGCTCAAATTAACCCCTGCCTGTAGGTAGTCCATCATTTTAATTCCGCTAAAATAGAGCCATTATACTGTATTCAAAACAAAAAAACAAAGAACAAAATAACTAATCATGTTTCATTCTTGAATTATTCGGTTGCGATATTGAATTACGTTTTAAATAATCCTGCTTATTTCTTCTTTTCACCCATGCTGGAGTGTGCACGTCGCTCTGTGCTATCTAAGAGGGGACTTGTGTCATTATTCATCAGCCAACAGTGGACTTGTGTCATTCCATGCTATACAAGTGTAATGAACAACAACAAACAAATTGTATTCCTTTAAGTAAAGACTAAGCACACAAGTTGAAAACTGACATCCAGGCTTTGTGAAAACTGGTTTGGTGAGTATTTTGGGGCTCAAAATTTGGAACGGTCTAGTCAAAATCGGATGTCAGACTCTAAATATGTTTGTTCCTATTTAAAATAGAAAACAAAGGTTAATACTTCTGACCATTTTTTTCAAATTTATCCCTTTCTTTTTCTTTTTAATATTTTAAAGGTGACATAGAATGCTTGTATCACACATATATGTTAGTTATGGAGGTCTACTTACATATATTAACTTATTTTCATGGTCACATATATATGTTAGTTATGGAGGTCTACTTACATATATTAACTTGTTTTCATGGTCACACATATATGTTAGTTATGGAGGTCTACTTACATATATTAACTTGTTTTCATGGTCACATATATATGTTAGTTATGGAGGTCTACTTACATATATTAACTTGTTTTCATGGTCACATATATGTTAGTTATGGAGGTCTACTTACATATATTAACTTGTTTTCATGGTCACATATATATGTTAGTTATGGTCTACTTACATATATTAACTTGTTTTCATGGTCACATATATATGTTATTAGGTCTACTTACATATATTACTTGTTTTCATGGTCACATATATGTTAGTTATGAGGTCTACTTACATATATGAACTTGTTTTCATGGTCACATATATGTTAGTTATGTAAGTCTACTTACATATATTAACTTGTTTTCATGGTCACATATATATTAGTTATGGAGGTCTACTTACATATATTAACTTGTTTTCACGGTCACATATATATTAGTTAGTCTACTTACATATATTAACTTGTTTTCATGGTCACATATATGTTAGTTATGGAGGTCTACTTACATATATTAACTTGTTTTCATCTTTACGTATTTGTTAGTTATGGAGGTCTACTTACATATATTAACTTGTTTTCATGGTCACGTATATGTTAGGTATGGAAGTCCACTTACATATATTAACTTGTTTTCTTGGTCACATATATGTTAGTTATGGAGCTCTACTTACATATATTAACTTGTTTTCATGGTCACATATATGTGAGTTATGGAGGTCTACTAACATATATTAACTTGTTTTCATGGTCACATATATGTTAGTTATGGAGGTCTACTTAAATATATTAACTTGTTTTCATGGTGACATATATGTGAGTTATGGAGGTCTACTTACATATATTAACTTGTTTTCATGGTCATAGAAGACATTCAGGTCGTCAGGAGTTTGACAGATGGGTCACTCGAGGTGCAGTCGTTAGTATAGAGGGAGAAGAGCAGTGGGGAGAGCACACATCCCTGGGGGGCGCCAGTGCTGATTGTCCGGGTGCTGGAAGTGATTTTCCCCAGTCTCACCTGCTGCTCCTATCTGTGAGGAAGTTCGTAATCCACTGACAGGTGGGGGCTGAGACGGAGAGCTGGGTGAGTTTGGAGTGCAGGATGTCCGGGACGATGGTGTTGAACACCGAGCTGAAGTCCACAAACAGGATCCTAGCATATGTCCCTGGGGAGTCGAGGTGATGCAGGATGTAATGCAGACCCATATTGATGGCATCATCCACTGACCTGTTTGCCCGATATGCAAACTGCAGGGGACGTTCATGGTCACATATATATGATAGTTGTGGAGGTCCACTTACATATATTAACTTGTTTTCATGGTCACATATATATGTTAGTTATGGAGGTCTACTTACATATATTAACTTGTTTTCATGGTCACATATATATGTTAGTTATGGAAGTCTACTTACATATATGTTATGTTAGTTAGTTTCTGGGCAGTCCTTTATTTTAATACAGTGTCAAGCTTGAAACCTATGTACTTACAAACCCCTAAAGCTGAACCTTTCTATTTTGTGTTTCAATAGACTGGTTTCTTCACTAAGTAGTTTGATGAATAGTCATGCTACTATCTGAAAGATAATTGGGGCTGCGAGCCATTCAGACAATGAAGGAGTGAAACGACGTGTGTGAATGAGGTGTTAAAATCCCTGCTTCAGCCACCAGGAGTGCTGCTGAGTATGGGCTCACACACTCACACACTTCCAAGTCCCCACTTTGCTTAATATTAAAAAAAATCACCAGAGCGTCTTAGACATGATTTTAGGTTGTTTTAAAGCATGACAAAGAGGGGACCTGAAAAACGTCCCCTGTTCAACAGTGAGTCCCCTCTTTGTGTGTAACGACGCCAAAGTCCCCTGTTCTACTGGTTGACAAATGTACACACACACATTACATTACATGTCATTTAACAGACGCTTTTATCCAAAGCGACTTACAATGGAATTGAGTACAATCAGCTAGGGGTGGAGTCGAACTTGCGACCATAGCGACAATGATGTCTTTCGCACTTAGGGTACTGGTCTTAACCACTCCGCACACGCACACGCACACACACACACACACACACACACACACACACACACAGGACTCACCATGAGAGCGTCAGACGCACACACACTGTGGAAGCCGTGGTAAAAGGCAGCAAACTGTTTATAGATGGATTTATTCAACAGGAAGTCGACGTAGAGCTGGACGTACTCTGAGGAGAGACACACACACACACACACACACACACACACACACACACACAGAGGAATAAAAAGTGTGTTTTTTTCACAGAAACAATGAATGAAGGATGAAACACACTCACCGATCCTGTTGTGTTTGGTGACAGGAATTCTGTCTCCTCCAGGCTTCAGGTTGTAACATTTGACCATGCCCATTCTTGTAACACTCTACACACACACACACACACACACACACACACACACACACACACACACACACACACACGTTTCTCCTACAGTGTCAGGCCCTTTATGAGATTGAGACAGGTTTGACCTTTGACCTCTGTGATATAAAACATCATTTGACCTCATCTGTGAGTCCACAGTGAACGTCATGTCAAGTTCAAAGTCACGGGGGGCCAAACTAAAAAAAATGGTACAAGTGGAGGGCCGGGCTGGTTCAATGTTTATTATAACTCGCAATTATTGCACATATTGAACCAACACCAATAACACAGCCTATATTGCACTTAACATTAATCATTATATGAAATTAAGCAAAACATAAATAAAATCAGTTGCAATATTTTCTCAAGGCTCTTTCAGTAACAAACTGAAAACGTTTTTTCTTCGTAATTTTCCTTCAAAGCTCAGTGGCAAGATAAATGCAAAAATGAAACAGCATCGTTAAAAACAAATCAGTGTGCTGCTCTGATCCTCACCAATGTCACCAATGACACAGGCTTTCCTTTTACTTGGGAGAACATCTATTCTGCCTCCCACCTGTTTTCAGCGTCTACCTTTCTTTTTGCCATTTTGAGGGAGAGGGAGATGAAAATGGAAAATAGTCCTCCACGGTACGCGCCAATGCACTCACAGTGCATCTTGGGATTTGTAGTATTATTACATACAACTGCGGGCCGGTTTTAGTAGTAATTGAGTGTTAGTAGTAAATATGTGCTCTAGGGTCAAAATATGATGTCTGTCTGGGAGGGGGCGGGGTCTATCTGAGGAGGGGTGGAGCTACCATGACATCATGTGAGTAGTGTTTACTGCAGCGACGTTCACCTGGAAAGTGAGGTAAAAATCCTCCTCCACGTTTTCCTCATAGCTCAACAGCTCTGCCAACCCATGAGCCAGCTCCTACACACACACACACACACACACACACACACACACACACACACACACAGGTCAGTGATGTCAGTAGGTCTGTGTTTCCCTCTAGTGGCAGAACACACTGATAAAACCTACTGGCATGATCTGCTGCAGGTCGTCCAGGCTTGCGGTCGCCATGCCTACAAGGGCATTTTGGTCACATGGCACAGTGGGCGGAGTCAGGAGCTTCCTGTAACAGATGTCAGCTGAGCCAATCAAAGCCACATGACATCACAAGACATCACTTCATGTGGTGAAATTAAACTTTACTCGTTTAAGTCAAACATCAAAAAAAAATTAAATAGAATCCTCTGCATGAAAGTGTAAGAGGTCAGAGGTACTGTAACAGTAGGTCGTCAGCTGACACACACACACACACCTGTAACAGTAGGTCGTCAGCTGACACACACACACACCTGTAACAGTAGGTCGTCAGCTGACACACACACACCTGTAACAGTAG
>NW_025322493.1:0-23199 GCF_019176455.1 Solea senegalensis
CACACACACACTCACAGACACAGACACACACACACACACTCATCTCCACTGGCCTCAAGAGTAAAGTGGATCTGGTTTCTGTTCAGGTCTCTTCTGGACTCCACTCATTCTCCTGTCGTCTTCTGCCACAACGACTGTCAAGAAGGTGAAGTCAACGACACCAGCGCCACCTTCAGGATGTTTCTCTCTCAACACAGAGACAAATGTCATCATTTTTGTTTGTGTTGTGTTCAGGGAACATTCTTCTGCTGAAGAACCAGAACAAGCTGATGCTCATTGACTTTGAGTACAGCAGCTACAACTACAGGTGAGTCAGCAAAAACCTGTCTGTCACAACTACAGGTGAGTCAGCAAAAACCTGTCTGTCACAACTACAGCTGAGTCAGCACAAACCTGTCTGTCACAACTACAGCTGAGCAGCAAAAACCTGTCTGTCAAAACTACAGCTAAGTCAGCAAAAACCTGTCTGTCAAAACTATAGCTGAGTCAGCAAAAACCTGTCTGTCACAACTACAGCTGAGTCAGCACAAACCTGTCTGTCACAACTACAGCTGAGCAGCAAAAACCTGTCTGTCAAAACTACAGCTAAGTCATCACAACTTCTTCAGGATCCGTGTTTGTTTTTCAGAGGATTTGATGTTGGAAACCATTTCTGTGAATGGATGTACGACTACAATTCACAAATACATATAATGAGAATATATAAGTATTCACATTTAAGAAGCTGAAAATGACAGAAAGTAGAAAATATTCATATTGAAGAAGCTGAAAAATGACAGAAAGTAGAAAATATTCACATTTAATAATTAAAAACTGAGCGAAAGCAGAAAATGTTCACATTTAAGAAGCTGAAAAATGACAAAGTAGAAAATATTCACGTTTAAGAAGCTGAAAAATGACAGAAAGTAGAAAATATTCACATTTAAGAAGCTGAAAAATGACAGAAAGTAGAAAATATTCACATTTAAGAAGCTGAAAAATGACAGAAGGTAGAAAATATTCACATTTAAGAAGCTGAAAAATTACAGAAAGTAGAAAACATTCACATTAAAGAAGCTAAAAAATGACAGAAAGAAGACTATATTCACGTTTAAGAAACTGTAAAATGACAGAAAGTAGAACATATTCACATTTGAGAAACTAAAAAATGACAGAAAGTAGAAAATATTCACATTAAAAAACCAGAAGTAAAAATTACAGAAAGACAGAAAGTAGAAAATATTCACATTTAAGTAGACAGAAAGAAGAAAATATTCACATTTAAGAAGCTGAAAAATGACAGAAAGTAGAAAATATTCACATTTAAGAAGTTGAAAAATTACAGAAATTAGAACATATTCATATTTAAGCTGAAAAATGACAGAAAGTAGAAAATATTCATGTTTAAGAAGCTGAAAAATGACAGAAAGTAGAAAATATTCACCTTTAAGAAGCTGAAAATGACAGAAAGTAGAAAATATTCACATTTAAGAAGCTGAAAAATTTAGAAAGTAGAAAATATTCACATTTAAGAAGCTGAAAATGACAGAAAGTAGAAAATATTCACATTTAAGAAGCTGAAAAATGACAGAAAGTAGAAAATATTCACATTTAAGAAGCTGAAAATGACAGAAAGTAGAAAATATTCACATTTAAGAAGCTGAAAAATGACAGAAAGTAGAAAATATTCACATTTAAGAAGCTGAAAAATGGATCCGTGTTTGTTTTTCAGAGGATTCGATGTTGGAAACCATTTCTGTGAATGGATGTACGACTACAATTGTGATGAGTTTCCATATTTCAGAGTCAACACTGAGGCGTTTCCTGCAAAGACACAGCAGGTGAGCGTGATGACATCACAACAAACATAATAAATATTGTTGTGTTGTTGTTGTTGTTGTTGTTGTGAACCCGTGTCGTCTATGTGTAGCTTCACTTCATCGAACATTACCTGCGCGAGTTTGATGGCGACTTTGAGGAGCTGAGCGAAGAGGAACAGACGAAGCTGAAGCAGGAAATGTACCTGGAGGTCAACAGGTGAGGTCACAGGGTCAACGGTCACTAATCAACAAATAAGCAAACAAAAAAGGAAAACACAAGCGTCTCTTTGTGCTCGTAGATTCTCGCTGGCCTCTCACTTCTTCTGGGGCCTGTGGTCCATCGTCCAGGCTCAGCTCTCCACCATCCAGTTTGGATATTTGGTCAGTAAACGTTTGTTTTTCATCTCCTGTCAATCAACACGTCAGAGGATGATGATGTCATCGTCTTTGTCGCAGGATTACGCTCTGGCCAGATTTGACGCATATTTCCAGCAGAAGAAGAAAATCTGGACGGTTTAACAGACGATGGATCCAACGTCAACACTGTGCATCGCTTCACTTCCTGCTCCGAGAGAACATGCTGCCACCTGCTGGTGACCTTCCAACCCAAGTCCAAACCCTGAAAATGTGGCCGTGATGCTTAACATTTGTCCCACAATGCTTTGCGGCACTGAGTTGATGCCGTGTAAAAAACTAACTTCATCACCGCTGGGTTAAAGTGAATCAGGAGAAGGCGGAGTTTGGTGCCACTGATGTGGCTCCACCTTGTTACTAAAGGGCCGACGCCCTCGCTGCTGCGTTTACGACATGTTCTTAAATTCAGACACGGCGTCTTCACGACATTCAGTTTATTTTTGAAACAATCGTATTCTCCATGCGTTCTATTTGAGCTTAACGTAGACGATGAACTTTCATCGCGTTTTAATTTGTTCACTGTTTCACTGATCAGCTGTTTTTCCCCTCGCAGTATTCGTGAGTCGCAGTGTTTGTTGTGTGGCTAACGTTTTTCACGACATTCCAATGGAACGCAATTCACGAAACTCACGTTTCACTGAAGTTCACACTGGAAACACAACATATTCTATCTATACAAATCAAAGATTCATGTCGCCGTGTGAAAGCAGCAGGTTCTATCCCATAATCTGGGTGGCGCTGTTTCACAGACACAAATCTCCTCACTATGTCGTAGCTGGACTGAAGTAAAAACATCACAATAGGTGAATCCACGAGATTTTCCTCGACTGAACTGACACTTTCTTCGTCTTCTACCTCACCCTGTCACGCGTTTCACTAACACTTTTATGTTGCCGTCGAGTCACACTTTTTTTTATTATTGTTGTTTTTTTCATGTTGAACCACAACCTGCCACTGGGGGGCGTTGCCCTTCAGACTTGATCAAAAATGCTGTGAATGAAAACCAAGTCAGTGTTTGGTTTGTTTCTCGTAAAAAAAGAACAAACAAAGGCTGCATCCCGAACTTCTCTGTCTGCGTCCGTTACATGCTCTTCGTGTTCTCGATGCTGGAAATATGTCGTGTTCTGTAAAACTCAAGTTAATGTTTATGTGAAAAGTAAAGACGGTAACATTCGATTTAACGAAGTCCAGGCTGATTTTTTTCACAGTTTACTACATTTTTTTCTGAAGGAAAATTGTTCTGAATTGCGAGTTTTATTGAACGCGTCATTCCGTCCGTTTAAGGTTCATGGTAGTACTTTAACAAGCCTTTAGGGTTAGCTCTGCTGTGATTGGCCGATGCTAACAGCACATGTACAGCACTTTTGAAAAAAACAAAACAAATGAATCTCGACTTTGTGACTTTTGTTCGCAGTTTCACGACAAATGTCCACCGACGAGAGTAGCTCATTAACCCGATGCTAGCACCGTGTCGTTGCTAATAAACAAACGTGTTAGCTTTAATGTGACAATCAATGTGGAGGGGGTGGAGTCAAACATTCCAGTATCGCTAAAAGTTTTAAGAATCACGTTGACCAAATGTGTAACACAAATAATCTGGAGCTTGACAAATTTCACATAAATGAGAGCAGGTCATCCGGCTCCGACATGACTCCGCCCATTTTTGTTGACCAGTGTTTGTCGTACGAACACTTTTAGTTGCTGAGTGTTTCAGTGAATGACAGACTCCCTCTAGTGGCCGGAACGTTTCTCACACACACACGCACTATTTTACACTAAACTATTATTTGTTATTTATGTAACTTTTTTTTTACCCAACCAAACTTTGTATTTTTATTTTTCTCACATTGTATTTTATTTTGAAAATCTCTATACAGTGTTTACGTAACATTCTCTTAAGTGTAAAAGTCACAAAGACAAACTATCACCCAAATCTCACGATGTTTTCATGACGTCTCGCGTTGTTTGAGTTATCGCAGCCTCGATGCAGCTTCACTTTGATTCCACGATGTTTGGCTGCGAACGTTTTTCTGCTTTGATCCAAATAAAAACAACAAATAAAGAAAAAAACTAAATAAACCCGAACATGTCTGGGGTTTTTACACACACATTTTATTTGACATATTCTTGAACAGTGCGTCACTGCCCCCTCCTGGACAAACGCAGAAACCACAGGTCTAAATGGAACAAAAACATGTTTTTAAAGGATTTAGAAATGAGATTCTAAACGCAAGATTTCCCTCAAACAAGGCGAGATTTCATTAAAACATCGCATGCTTCGGATGACTGAAATCAGAAATCATCTTAATGGCGATTTCATGAGAGTTTGACTGCAAAAAGTGTGTTTGTTTAAAAACTACGATGCGCAGACATGCTCGCCCTGCAAGACCGGCTCAGGGCAGCGTGCATCTCCTGGTTGGAGATCCCTGAAGTTCAGCAATGGCTGAAGTAGAGCTGAAACAATTAATCGACAACTATTTTGATAATCGATAATCGCTTTGAAGCTTTTTTCATGATTAAAACTAGATTTCTGATTGTTTAAGCTTCTTAAATGTGAGTATTTTCTTCATTTCTTGTCTCTGGATAACAAAGAAATCATTACAAGTGAATTGTTTTGGTTTGTGGACAAAACAAGACATTTGAGATCATCATCATCATCATCATTTCCAGGTTTGACGAACAAGGTGCTCTGATAGTTTATGGACCAAACGATTAATCGATTATGAAAATCATCGTGAGTTGCAGCTCTAGGTTGAAGCCTGAGAACACTGAGAACATATATTGCCTCCATGGGCATCAACGCTGTTAAGTCACATATGCACGGCGCCCGTCACAGGACTGCCGCTGGCAGCTGTCTGTCCCTACTTTAACCCGAACCCAGCTTATCAGTTCCTTCGTTCCGGTTGTGTTCTATAGATTTAATTGCAAACTAAAACTGTTTGTGTTGTGTTGCTGATTACAGCTTGAAATGGCGATAAGGTCTTAAAATATTTTGAGAAGGTCTTGAAAAAGTCTTAGAAAGGTATTGAAATTAACATATACCCTGGAAATTACAAAAAACAAACGCAGCATGAGAAGGAAAGTGGGAGGGGCTATGTACGAGAGGAAACCCTAATGTCAGAGATTAGATTTGGATTCACTGTAGATTATTCATAATCAGCCAATGTAAAAACATGTGATCACTGTGGACACGAGCGGAGACAATGAATCTGGACGACAATCACTGTTGCACCTTAATCTGTTCTGCTTTATTTCTCTCCAGCCTTGTTTTCTTCTTTTCTCTTTTTGTAATTACATAGCATTTCACGTGGCACTTTAACCGTACTGCAATGTTTAACTGTACTGCAGTTTAACAGGCTGCTGCTATATATCATTTACATTGATCTCTACACTGACAATTGCTGCTTAACGTCTTAGGGAAGTGTGAATGTGCGTGTGTAAGTGTGTATTTAAATATTTCAATCTTTAGATCCCTGTGAAACGCTCTCTCTTTGTGTTGCACTACTTGTTGTATGTACAGCTTAATGACAATAAAAGTGATTTGATTTGATTTGATTTGAATGAATGAATGAATGAATGAATGAATGCTTCTTTACATTTCAGAAATAAAAAATATGTTCACAAATGGACAAAGTGTGTCTCTGAAAGTGATGGACATGGACCAGTGAGACGCTGGGACAAAGCATATCAGTCCAGTTTGAGAGGTTTTTGTCCTTTAATATTATTTTTGTTTTTTTGACGATTGAATTGTAGCTCCTCCTCTTTCTGTCGCAATGAAACGACATCATCTACTCATTAGAGAATATTTATCACTTTGATTGACATGATGTAGACTGTCAATCAAACTGACACTGTTGTAATTATTGTTATTATTGTTATTGGCAGAGTTCTGAACAGATGTGCAATCACAGTCCTCACCCGGTGGTGGCGGTAATGCCCCAAACCGTCTTAACCGCCATCAAACCTCAACGAAGAAGAAGAATACGCTGCACTTCACACTTCCGGGTGGATTGACGGCAGCGCGGCCATGTTTCCGGCGGTGACTGGACCGAGAGAAGCGCTGACTCACGCACTTCGTGTTAAGCTCTTATGCGTAAACCCCGTAGCTTTTGCGGCCGCGTTCGTGCGCAGCTTCACGGGCGCAAAGGACGAACGACCGCCGCCATTTGACGCTTCGCTGCTGCGCGTGCTGGTGTGTCCGCTCTCCAAGAAAGCGCTCAGGTAATTCCGCTCACGATCAGAGCCAAAATGGCGGCGTCGACCACCGTTCCAGTTTCACTCTTAACTGCGGTGAAGTGAGCAAGGGTTAACAAGAGTGAGCAAGGGTTAACAAGAGTGAGCAAGGGTTAACAAGAGTGAACAAGGGTTAACAAGAGTGAGCAAGGGTTAACTAGAGTGAGCAAGGGTGAGCAAGGGTTAAAAGAGATAGCAAGGGTTAACTAGAGTGAGCACTAATCTAATCTAACTAGAGTGAACAAGGGTTAACAAGAGTGAACAAGGGTTAACTAGAGTGAACAAGGGTTAAAAAGAGTGAGCAAGGGTTAACAAGAGTGAACAAGGGTTAACTAGAGTGAACAAGGGTTAACAAGAGTGAACAAGGGTTAACTAGAGTGAGCAAGGGTTAAAAAGAGTGAGCAAGGGTTAACTAGAGTGAGCAAGGGTTAACTAATCTAATTGAGTGAACAAGGGTTAACAAGAGTGTTAACTAAGAGTGAACAAGGGTTAAAAAGAGTGAGCAAGGGTTAAAAAGAGATAGCAAGGGTTAACTAGAGTGAACAAGGGTTAACTCTGAGTGAGCAAGGGTTAAAAAGTGAGCAAGGGTTAACAAGAGAAAAGGAAGGAGTTAAAAGAGATAGCAAGGTTAACTAGAGTGAGCAGGAGTGAGTGAGCAAGGGTTAAAAGAGAGATAGCAAAGGGGTTAACTAGAGAGCAAGGGTTAACTAATCTAATCTAACTAGAGTGAACAAGGGTTAACAAGGAACAAGGGTTAACTAAGAGTGAACAAGGGTTAAAAAGAGTGAGCAAGGGTTAACAAGAGTGAACAAGGGTTAACTAGGTGACAAGGGTTAACAAGAGTGAACAAGGGTTAACTAGAGTGAGCAAGGGTTAACTAATCTAATCTAACTAGAGTGAACAAGGGTTAACAAAGTGAACAAGGTTTAAAAGAGCAAGGGTTAACAAGAGTGAACAAGGGTTAACTAGAGTGAGCAAGGGTCTAACTAAGAACAAGGGTTAACAAGAGTGAGCAAGGGTTACTAAGAGTAAACAAGTGTTAACTAGAGTGAGCAAGGGTTAACTAATCTAATCTAACTAGAGTGAGCAAGGGTTAACTAGAGTAAGCAAAGGGTTAGAGACGGCGTGAGCAGGGTTAGTGAGCAGGGTTAGCGAGAGGGTTAGCAAGGGTTAACGAGGTGAGCAGGGTTAGCTGAGCAAGGGTTAGAGAGGGTTAACGAGAGAGTGAGCAAGGGTTACTAAGAGTGAGCAAGGGTTAACGAGCGTGAGCAAGGGTTAACGAGAGTAAGCAAAGGGTTAACGAGAGAGTGAGCAAGGGTTAACGAGAGGGTTGAGGACAATAAACGGGGTCATTGAGTCATATGCAGTGATTCAGCAGCAACTTTAACTAGCGTAAAAGAAGCTAAAGCCAAGTCCAGACCTGATTTAGTCTTTGTACAGAATTCACAATGTAGGGTATGAGGTTGGGTTTCTTTGGGTTCCAGGGTTAGAGTGTGAAAGGGAATGAGGAGCAGATGAGATGAAGGAAAGAAGGCGGAAGAATAAACAGGTCTCTAAAAGAGAAGTGTCAAAAATCCCGGGAGAAGGAAAGGAAGGGCGTAGTTTTCAGAGCAGGAAAGACGAGTAGAAAAGACTCTGAATGTGAGACCGTACGAACATCTCCAGTCAAAGGACGAACTTGGATTCTTGGGTTTAGAGCTGAAACAATTGATCGACAACTATTTGGATCGTCGATTAATCGCTTTGAAGCTTTTTTTTCATGACTAAACCAAGATTTCCGATTGTTTAAGCTTCTTAAATGTGAATATTTTCTTCATGTCTTTGCTCTGGAGAACAAAGACATCATTCAAAGTGAATTATTTTTGTTTGAGAACAAGACATTTGAGAACATCATCATTTCCAGGTTTGACAAACACTGCTCAACGTTTTCTGACATTTTATGAACCAAATGATTAATCAATTAAGCGAGAAAATAATTGCGATGAATCGATTATGAAAGTAATCGTTAGTTGCAGCTCTACTTTTTGTAATTTTACAGCTTGTTAAATGTTTCAGGAGAAACATGTGTTTGAAATGATCACAGTGATCGTACACTCTGTTTCAGATACGACGCTCAGACCAACGAGCTGATCAACGACGAGCTCGGCATCGCGTATCCCGTCATCCACGGCATTCCCAACATGATTCCCCAGGACGCGCGGCTCATCCAGAAGGAAGTGGACGCACAGTGAGTGATGAAGTCTCTGTCCATGATGGTGGGCCTGGTCCCCGTCGTGTCCCTCTGCGGTTTGTTCTTCTCTGCCGCCGTGGACGACGACTTCCCCGAGGGCTGCAGCAGCAGCAGCAGCGTGTGCTTCTACAGTCTGCTGCTGCCGCTCACCGTCCCCGTCTACGTCTTCTTCCACCTGTGGAGCTGGATGGGCCTCAAACTCTTCAGACATAACTAATGGAGCGCAGCACGTCTTTATCCACGTTACAGCTACGGCTGCTGTGACGGGAGACAACACGACATCGACTAAAGGTCAATGATGATTCTGTTTAATAACAACCATGAAAACCTCTGTGATAATCTGAATGTTGCCGTGGTAACATACAGTTGTTCAGAAATGACCTTTGACCTCATCACAGCCTGTATTTGGATGTTCAGACAACGAAAAAACAATAAAATGTATGTTCATAGAAACACTTTCTGCAGTAAATACATTTGAACTTTTGAACACACACACTGACTTATAATAAAAGTGAACTTTCACAAGAACCTGAGTGAATGTAAACATGAAACAGTTTTAAACCTGGAAACAAACCTGAGCTGAAACATCAACCATCATGGCCGCCAGCACAGACACAAACATCTGTCTCTTCACTAAAGACTCGTGTCATGAAATCTCCGTCAGTTTAAGTCTGTGATCTGTACGTCACATGATCACGTCTATATCTCTCTCAGTGACCTTCCCCTGACCTCTGTGACTTCCTGCTCTTCATGTCTCTGCCCAGCGTGAGCTTCATCAGTGGAGACTCGGGTCTGTGTGCGTGTTCGTCTCCTTTGGTCTTGAAGAAGAACGACTCGTTGAGTCTGGTCTGAACAGCTCTGACCTGCAGGTCAACACGCGCGCACGCACACACACACACACACACAGGACACACACACACTGCACACACACACACACACACACACACACACACACACACACACACACACACACACGGACACACACACACACACACACACACACACACACAGAAGGGGAGTTATAAGTTAAATGTGTTTTACACTAAACTTCACTGCTCATACCCCCCCACACACACATTGATTATATTGATTATTAATTTGCTGTAATAAACAGTGTAACCATGGTAACTAGTCACATGACATCACCTGGGTCAGGTCTAGTCTTCCTGTGTCACAAGGTGGATCACCGTCTTCGCTGGACGCTGTCGCGTCGACAGATTTGTCTTTACGCGGATCACCTGAAGACTCCGCCTTCACCTGAGACCATGGCAGAGAGGCCGGTCTCTGGTCCAGGTGGTTCCTGGTTCTGGTGGGCAGACTCAGGTCCAGGCCCAGGTGGTTCCTGGTTCTGGTGGGCAGACTGAGGTCCAGCGGCGTGACTTTTTGCACGGCTCCACGTGTTTGGCAGAAGAGGAGATACGAGGAGAGTCGGGGGGTGAACAAGTTCTCCGTCTGTGTGGTCACGTGACGAAGAGGTGAAGGTCCACCTGACCGTCGCTTTGACGGACAGCACTGCGTCTGTGAGTCCGTCACATCCGGGGGGGTGGAGCTTGCCGCCAGTGGATCTGGTCTTCTCACCCGTGTGAGTTTTGACTCTGTGAATCTTTGGAAAGACAAAGATTCTGTCTTCTGCAGCGTGAAGACCGGGCTCTGATCTTCGTCCTGAAGACACGTGCGTGACCTTTCCTGACCTTCAGGGGAGTGCAGCTCTGTGATTGGCTGCCTGAAGATCTTCTGCGTGATGAAGAGGTCCTGACTGTTGACGTCATCGTCGCTGACCTGTGCTTGACCCCGGCTGCTTCCAGGTGATGAGGAGACAAACGTGGGACGTTTGATTGGGACGTGACCTGCTGACAAATCAAACACCACCTTCTTCTTCTTCTTCTTCTTCTTCTGTGATTCTTTACTGCAGAGAGCAGAGTTTTTTACTTTCTGCTGCGTCAAGAACAAACAGTCGTTTAAACCATGAGCCGGTTTCTTTTCTTTCTGCTCCACCATCACATCTCTCACTCTGTTGTCGTCGTTGTCGTCCTTCTTCTTCTTCTTCTTCTTCGTCTTCTGCTGCTGCTTCTTCTTCTTCTTCCAGGATTTCCAGAAGAAATCTCTCTCCTCAAAGTCGCTCATGAGTAAAGTCCTGAACATGACAACAACGTGAGTAAACAGGAGTAAGAATAAGGTCCTCCCTCTTCATTCCAACATTTAAATACTGAATGAATCCATTATTAAACCAATCAGCAACTATTCAGTTTAAGTTACTTTTTAAGAATTCAAACCAGTTTTGTCAATTTTTCAGCTTCTTAAATATGAATATTTTCTACTTTCTGTCATTTTTCATCAATTCCAGAGTTTGACAAACACTGATCAATATTTTTTACACATTCTATGAACCAAACCAAGTCATTGATTAAAGTGAAAATGATCAACAGTTTAATCGATGATGAAAATAATCCCTGAAATAATCCTTATATATAAAGACATTTTATTATTATAGGTTATTTTATCATGTCCGCATAAATTAACAAAATAGAGCCCATAATCAGAGGAAAGTGATGTCAAAGCAAAGCAATATATTATATTTTGCATATCTCAGTATCATTGTATGCGCTGACTCATCTTGAGCGCCCCCTGCTGCTGAGAACAAGCAAGGACACAAGGAAACACAGATTTATCCACTTCACAAAAGACTCATGTAACAAAAATCTACGTCAGTCTAAGTCTACGACATCTCAGTCACATGATCAAGTCTTTATCTCATTGTGAACATTTATAAACCACTCACTCACTCTCCCAGACACACACACACACACACTCACTCTCCTGCACCAAAGTCCAGAGAGAAAAAGAGTGGCTTTCAGGAGTTGTTGATCCACTGCTGCCTCCATCACTAAGTTCAAATGTCTTATTTTGTCACTTCACTGTTTGAAATCTGACGTTCAGATTGACCTCAGTGACACAACATGACCACACGAGGCAGCAGAGGACCAGCAGCTAAAATCACTGATTTTCTTTATGGGCTTTGGTGTGGGAGAGTGAGTGGTTTACAAACGTCTAAAGACGTGATCATGTGACGGAGACATAGTAAATGTCTTGTCTTTTCTGTTTCTCAGCAGCAGAGGGCGCTCACTCCAAAGTCATATGTAATAAAGCGTAAGACAAGCACAAAAGCTGAAACCGTCCCTTTATCGTGAAGTCCAGGCAGTGTGTGAGACACATGAGGACAGGTGAGACAATTACTGACATGTAATTATCATCAAACATGAAAGGTCTCTGTCACAATTCTTGTTTAATTTAGTTCATTCATTCATTCATTCATAAAAGAGCAACCTTTTAACTTTTCAAAACTTCTGAAACAGACAAAAACAAAAAGATTTGTAGATAAAAGGGTTTAAAAACGAGTTAGCTTAGTTCTCTGACTTGCTTGTTTTCGCGCCACCCGCACAGAAAAGTCTCACTTTAAACATGAACGTGTTCTGAAACAAAAAGAGAGACAAACACGCAGAGTTTTACCTGAGTCACGTGAAACCAGAGGGAAACTTCAGAGACTCTGTTGATGCCGCCGCCGCCGCCGCTGCTGCTGCGTTCACGTGCTATGTATATGTATATATGTATAGATATATATATATCTATACATATATGTATCTCTGTATATGCATATATATATATATATACAAAAATATAAGTGTGTGTGTGTGTGAATTCACGTGACAAATCAACACCAATCACCGAATTAAGAAAATAATTAGATTATCACGTTTCATTGTGTTGTGTTTCGCGATGTCTTTCCCGTGACGTAACTTCCGCTGCCGCGAACCCAAACAAAGCAGCAGACTTAGCCTAGCCTAGCCTAGCTTAGCTGCTGAAGCTCGCGCGTGTCTTTTTTATTCTTTATTCCTTTTTCCCTCGGTGACGAGTTTTGTTTTTTGTTTCTGTGAGCGGATTAAAGTTCGTCACACGCGGAGACAGAGGATGAAGGTAAAACTGTGTAAAACTCTGCAAGTCTACGTTGTTATGAATAACGTTAGCCTAGCGTGTATTATCTTCGCTGTGAAGCCTCTGACGTGTTGTGATATCGCAACAGTAAAACCTTTTAAAATATTATGTCAGGAAATTCACACATGATGTACGCATAATACAGTGTTATTATACGATTATTTCGATGAATCGATGACTTGTTTATCAATCGGCAATTACTTAAAAAAATAAAATAAACACTCATCGAGTTATCTCGATTGGTGGCAATTAATTGTAATATTATTAATAAATAATAATATTAGTAAATAGTATTTGATTAACCGTGATCAGGAAGTTGTCATTAACATTGATTTTCTTTTAAGAAGCTAAAAATCACAGCACATTGTTTTGTTTTTTAAATAATTCAAAACAAATGATCAATTATCAAAACTAATTGGCAGTTAATTTTCTAATCAATGAATCATTTCGTCACTCGTATATGAGTGATAATATAATATTATTTATTATATCATGTTCCAGGTTTCATGGGCTGTAGCTCTGGTTCAGGGGCTGTTGGGCTGTAGTTGCTGTAAGTGACCAGCAGATGGGGCCACTTAGATTTTGGAGTACAAGAAGCACGTAAAGGCATCATCATCATCATCACTGGGATCCAGTGAAGCACGTGGGTATTCATAGATTCAGGTCCTGCAGTGTCTTTGACTGACGAGGAGGATTGTCTCCTCTCCTCTCTCCTCTCTCCTCTGCTCTCCTCTCGTCGACTCCCCTCGTCTCCTCTCTCCGTAGCAGCAGGAGTTGCAGGTGAGATGATGCAGCAGCTGCAGGCAGACAGTGATGAGCGAGGATGGGATTAAACCGTCTTTGTTGGCAGGACCTCGGGGTTTGTGTGCCGCGCTCATCTCCTGCTGCTTTGTCTTGACTCCTGACACTGAGCGGTGGGTTCACGCACGCGCACGCACGCACACACACACACACACGCACACGTGCGCACACACACACACACTTTGTTTCAGCTCAAATGAAACTGACTGATTTTGTCCTTCATGGTCTCGACAGCTGAGGTCAGTGTAGTCTCAGGCTCTCAGGCTTCATCTGTGTCCTCTCTATCACCTGTCACAGGGCCACTGCTGCCTCGTGTAGTCACCTCTGGACTTTGGTGTGGGACAGTGAGTCTGTCCAACAGTGAGTCTTAGCTGAGTCTTTTTTCAGCACAGGGGGCGCTGTGACTGCGTGACAAAACCTGAAGTCTGTGAGAGGAGATGTAATTTTTCTACTTTCTAAATCAGTTTTCATCATAATCATCAAATATGAATGAAAAAAAAGAATTATTTTCAATATATTTCATGCAAACTGGATTATTTTTGGTTTGATTATTAAAGCCTGGTATATGTGAAAGATTTAGACATATATATATACACATGTATGTGTGTGTGTGTGTAAATGGGTGTCAATAAGCACATGTTTGTGCGTAGATGTGTTAGTGTATGTGTGTTTTCAATAGACTGAAAATCAAAGAAATTAAGAACACTCAGAAAAGCTCAACCTGGCAGAAATGTTGTTCACGAGAAAAGGGCAAAAAGTGTGTGTCGGTGTGGGGTTGAAGGGTTAATGATGAGCTGTGGTCTGTGTTGTGTTCAAGGACATGGACACTCAGGAGTTTTATCTTTCATCACAAGTACATCATCTAGGGCTCATTTTGTTGACTGTGATTTCATCCTTTCATCCTCAGCAGTTCACTGATTCATTTCCCTACGCTAGAGTCGAACAAACCTGAGTGGTATTTTTTTAATAGAAGTCACAGACAAAGACACATGTTCAGTCTCACTGGAGCAAAAGTCCATCATCAGTCATGGGTTTGTTTTTGTTCTTCTGTCGCGGTGGAACGGTTCCGTTTGTTTGTGTTTCCATTAGGAATCGTACCAAACCAAAATAAGTAGCCTCATCCGTTCCTTTGGTTCCTTTTTTAAATGAATAAATGGAGGTAGATGTCGTCTCATTTTTTCTGTATACTTAAAAACTGCTTTGCTCGTTTCCACAAAGAATGCGTCTTCTTCTGCATGACCTGTACGTTGGCGTCTTTGGTCAGACACTTGTTCCTGTTGGTTAGAAACCGAATTCTTTTGGTCAAAGCCTCTTTCTGTCTCGTCAGAGACTTTATCTGTTTTGTCAGCAACTCATAGTCTTTGTTTCTGGATTGGTTTTCTTCTGTCAGAGATTCATTCTCTTTGGTCAAAGACTGATTTTCTTTGGTTAAAGAATCATTTTTTTTGGTTAAAGATTCATTTTCCTTGGTTAAAGATTGGTTCCCTTGGGTCGAAAATTCATTTTCTTTGGTCAAAGATTCATTTTCTTTGGTCAAAGATTCATTTTTTTTGGTTAAAGATTCATTTTCTTTGGTAAAAAATTCATTCTCTTTGGTTAAAGATTCATTTTCTTTTGTTAAAGATTCATTTTCTTTGGTTAAAAATTCATTCTCTTTGGTTAAAGATTCATTTTCTTTGGTTAAAAATTCATTCTCTTTGGTTAAGGATTCATTTTCTTTGGTTAAAAAATGGTTGGCTTTGGTTAAGGATTCATTTTCTGTCACTATAGATTTGCATTCTTTGGTCAAAGACTGGTTCTTTTTGGTCAAAGATTCCTTTTCAGTCGTCAGGGATTCGTTCTCTTTGATCAGAGACTCATCTTTTTTGTTCAGAGACTCGTTCTCTTTTGTCAGAGACTTGTTCTTGTTGGACAGAGACTCGTTCTCTTTTGTCAGAGACTTGTTCTTGTTGGACAGAGACTCGTTCTCTTTTGTCAGAGACTTGTTCTTGTTGGACAGAGACTCGTTCTCTTTTGTCAGAGACTTCGTTCTTGTTGGACAGAGACTCGTTCTCTTTTGTCAGAGACTCGTTCTTGTTGGACAGAGACTCGTTCTCTTTTGTCAGAGACTCGTTCTTGTTGGACAGAGACTCGTTCCTTTTCATCAGAAACACATTCTTTTTGGTCAGAGACTCATTTTCCTTTTCCAGAGACTTGTATCTTTTGGTCAGAAACTCGTTCCTTTTGGTCAGACACTCATTACTTTTGTTGAGTGACTCCATCTCTCTTGTCAGAGATTCGTTCTTCTTGGTTAGAGACTCGTTGTTTTTGCTCTGAGGCTGGAACCTTCTGAACAAAAACTCGTTCCTTTTGGCTAGGGACTCGTTCTCTTTGCTTACAGACTCCATCTTTCTGGTCAAGGAGTCGTACATTTTGGTCACGGCCTCGTTCTTCTTGATCTCTGCCTGCAGCTGCAGTCTGTAAGTGGGCTCCTTCTCAAGCTTGTCAGTCAGACACTTGTTCTTCTTCTTCTCTTCCTCCAGTTCATCAGAGAGCCTCTTGGTGTGTGCCCTCAGGTTGTTGATCCGCTTCTCTGTGAGTTTGTCGGAAAGCTCAAGCTCCTCCCTCAGACTGATGAGCTGCAGCTGCGGGACGTCCTTCAGTTCCCACAGCTCTGTCTCTAAGTGGTCCACTCCACTGTCCACATTGTCCACCAGCTTGTACAGGTGCTTCAACAACAGCTTGATTTCGCAGTCCCCCGTTGTCTCCATGGTTGTTCTTCTGTGGTGTTCTACAGTGACTGGGACTCGTCATGTTCTTCTCTTTGTTCCTTTGATGGGACCGTGATGATGTCAAACATTTGATGTGTTGATGACACCGTGCCAATGTCATGACTTTAGTTCTGGTTCTTAGGAAGTTGCCATGACAACCACTGGGGGTGGGTTGTATACCAGTGAGATAAACACATGGTGGTCTTCTGTGGCAAGCTTATATCCACGATGTTGCATTACTTTTCCAAAACTGTCTGTCCGTCTGTCCACATTTGCACTCGCCAAGATGACCAACAGAGGCCGATAGAGGCTTATTGTGTGAATGAGGTGAAGTCTGCCGTCTCTGCAGATAACTGCACACACAGCTTCACCACTGTCACGTTGATGAGTTGTGAATGTCGAATCAGGAGTTGTTGATCCACTGCAGCCTCCATCAGTAACTTCAAATGCCTTCATTTGACACTTCAGTGACACAAAGTGACCACACGAGGCAGCAGAGGAGCAGCTGCTCCTGTGACAGCTGTGCACCTTTTTGAAGAAGCAACACAAACATAAGAGACAAAGAATACACACAGCACTATACTAACCAATCATAAATCAAACCTTGCTGTCATTTCACTGAACACATGCATGTCAACATTAGAGCATCATCTGCACGTGCTCTTCCTCCATGTTGCAGGTTCGTCTCCTCGTGAAGACCACTCCTCTCGGTCAGGGTTTATTCCGTTGTTCGGTCACTGTTCTCACGCGTGGTCTGTGAAAGTGACATCTCCTCTTTCTCTGTATGTGGAAACATGCGGCGGCTTCTCTGCAGCGGGCCTGTAACCAACCAAAGAAATCCTTGGTCAACTGAAGTCCTGACAATTCCCTGACTAATTATACATCTGCGCAATATCATAGCCCATGATTTCCCAAAATATACAATGTCCACTCTTGATATCAACACAAGACGTTTGATAGTGAAAACCAGGGGCCTGTTACCTGTGAAACAGGTGCTCTGAAAACAGTTGACTTGCACTGTCGCAAAATCTGGAGCCATGGAGCTAAAGTCACTCATTTTCTCTGTGGACTTAACTGTGAGAGGGTGACAGGGTGAGAGGGTGTGTGTGGTTTACACACCTCTGTGTAACACTGATCAGTCATTCAGTGTTCATGATTCTTCTTCTCTTTAATACCAATATGTGTCTGTGCATGACTGTGTGTGTGTGTCTGTGCATGACTGTGTGCGTGTGTCTGTGTGTGACTGTGTGACTGTCTGTGCATGACTGTGTGTGTGACTGTGTCTGTGTGTGACTATGCGCGGACTGTGTGTGTGTGTCTGTGCATGACTGTGTGTCTGCGTGTGACTGTGAATGTGTGTGACTGTGTGTGTGACTGTGTGACTGTCTGTGTGACTGTCTGCATGACTGTGTGTGTGTGTGTGTGTCTGTGTGTGACTGTGTATGCTGTGTGCGTGTGACTGTGTGACTGTCTGTGCATGACTGTGTGTGACTGTGTGACTGTCTGTGCATGACTGTGTCTGTACTGTGTCTGTGTCTGCGTGTGTGTCTGTGTGTGACTGTGTGACTGTCTGTGCATGACTGTGTGTGTGTGTGACTGTGTGTGTGACTGTCTGTGCATGACTGTGTGTGTGTGTGTGATTTGTGTCTGTGTGTGACTATGACTGTGTGTGTGTGTCTGTGCATGACTGTGTGTGTGCGCTGCGATGTGACTGTGACTGTGTCTGTGTCTGTGTGACTGTGTGTGTGTGACTGTCTGTGTGTGTGACTGTGTGACTGTCTGTGCATGACTGTGTCTGTGTGTGACTGTGTGTGTGTGTGTGTGTGTGTGTGACTGTGCTGTGTGTGTGACTGTGTCTGTGTGTGACTATCTGTGCATGACTGTGTGTGTGTGACTGTGTGTGTGTGTCTGTGTGTGACTGTGTGACTGTCTGTGCATGACTGTGTGTGTGTGTCTGTGTGTGACTGTGTGTGTGTGTGTGACTGTGTGTGTGACTGTGTCTGTGTGATTTGTGTGTGTGAATGTGTGACTGTCTGTGCATGACTGTGTGTGTGTGACTGTGTCTGTGTGTGACTATGACTGTGTGTGTGTGTCTTTGCATGACTGTGTGTGTCATGTGACTGTGTCTGTGACTGTGTGTGTGTGTGACTGTGTGAGTGTGTGACTGTGTCTGTGACTGTGACTGTGTGTGACTATCTTGACTGTGTGTGTGTGTCATGATGACTGTGTGCGGTGTCTGTGTGTGTCTGTGCGACTGTGTGTGTGTGTGTGTGTGTGTGTGTGTGTGACTGTGTCTGTGCGTGACTGTGTCTGTGCATGACTGTGTGTGACTGTCTGTGTCTGTGTGTGACTGTGTCTGTGCGTGACTGTGTGTGTGTGTTCAGCATGACTGTGATAGATGCCTGTGCGTGACGTGTGTGTGACTGTGTGACTGTCTGTGCGCGGACTTGTATGTGTGTGTGACTATGCGTGACTGTGTGTGTGTGTGACTGTGTCGCAATGGCATTGACTGTAGTGTGTGTGACTGTGTTCAGCGCGTGACTGTGTGCGTGTGTCTGTGCATGACTGTGTGTGTGTGTGACTGTTCTGTGTGTGACTGTCTGTGCGTGTGTGTGTGTGTCTGACTGTGACTGCGTGGTGTCTGTGTTGTCTGTGACGTGTGTGTGACTGTGTGACTGTCTGTGCGTGACTGTGTCTGTGTGACTGGCGCGCGACTGTGTGTGTGTGTGACTGTGTGTCTGTGCATGACTGTGTGTGTGTGTGTGTGACTATGCGTGACGGTATGTGTGTGTGACTGTGTGTCTGTGCATGACTGTGTGTGTGTGTGTGTGACTGTGTGTGTGTGACTATGCGTGACTGTGTGTGTGTGGCTGTGGCTGTGTGTGACTGTGTGTGTGTCTGTGCATGACTGTGTGTGTGTGTGTGACTGTCTGTGCGCTATTGACTGTGCGTGTGTCTGTGCATGACTGTGTGTGTGGACTGTGTCTGTGCGTGACTCTGTGTGTGTGTGGACTGTGTGTGTGTGTGTTTCTGTGTGTGTGTCTGTGTGTGACTGTCTGTGTGTCTGTGCATGACTGTCTCAATGTAAGTGACTGTGACTTTGTGTTTGTGCATTGACTCTGTGTATGACTGTGTGACTGTGTCTGTGCATGACTGTCTGCGTGTGACTGTGTGTGTGTGTGTGTGTGACTGTGTGACTGTCTGTGTGTGACTATGACTGTGTGTGACTGTGATCAGTGACTGTGTGTCTGTGCATGACTGTGTGTGTGTGTGTGTGTGTGTGTGTGTGTGTGTGACTATGACTGTGTGTGTGTGTGTGTGACTGTGTGACTGTGGCTGTATTTGACTGTGGCTGTGACTGTGTGTGTGTCTGTGCATGACTGTGCATGACTGTGTGTGTGACTGTTCAGCGCTTTGTGAGCGCTGGTTATGCATGACTGTGTGTGTGACTGTATTTGCGTGACTGTGTTTGTGCGCGGGCTGTGTGTGTGACTGTGTGCGGACTGTGTCTGTGTGTGTGTGACTGTCTGTGTGTCTGTGCATGACTGTTGTGCGCGGAGTGTGACTGTGTTTGAAGCGCGGACTGTGTGTATGACTGTGTGTGTGTGTCTGTGTTTGTGTGACTGTGTCTCTGTGCGTGTGTGTGTGTGTGTGTGTCTCAAGGTCAAGTTCTCTCCTTTATAACCTCTGACCCCATTAACACATCTCTATCATCTGTTGCTTTCATGACTCTTTTAAAGAAGCCACAGTGACCCCCAAAAAACCATCCTCTAATCATCTGAAGTAAATAACTACAGACCTGTCTCTCTTCTTCCTTTTCTTTCCAAAACTCTGGAGCGTGCTTTCTTTAACCAGACCTGATCATCACCCACCACAGACAGACCATCAACCTCCACAGACAGATCATCAACTCCACAGACAACCATCACCCTCCACAGACAGATCATCATCAACCTCACACAGACAGATCATCAACCTCCACAGACAGATCATCAACCTCCACAGACAGACCATCACCCCACAGACAGATCATCAACCTCCACAGACAGACCATCACCCTCCACAGACAGACCATCACCCTCCACAGACCTGACCATCACCCACCACAGAGCAGATCATCACCCGCCGCAGACCACAGACCTGACCCTCCATCACCCTCCACAGACAGACCATCACCCTCCACAGACCTGACCATCACCCACCTCCACCACAGACAGACCATCACCCTCCACAGACCTGACCATCACCCCCTCATACTGATGGAACCTGGGTGTGACACTTGACGACCATCTCTCCCTCACTGCCAACATTGATGCAATAGCTCCATCTTGCAGATGCATGTTGCACAACATCAGAAGGATACAACCTCTTCTAACCCAGAAGGCGGCACAGGTCCTGGTCCTGGTCCAGGTCCAGGTCCTGCATGTGCCATATGACCTCTGCAGCTCATCCAGAACGCAGCAGCTCGACTGGTCTTCAACTTACCGACGTTCTCTCACACTACACCGCTCCTCCGCTCCCTTCACTCACTTCCTGTAGCTGTTCACATCCGCTTCAAGACTCTAGTGCTCCTGTCTACATCCAGGACATCATCAAAACCTACACCCCGGCCCGCCCACTCCGCTCTGCATCGGCAAACCTTGCTGCCCCCTCACTGAGAGGATCGCAGAGGCGTTCACGGTCCTGACATCAGACAGCACAAAGCCTCCACATCTGTTTCCACTTGACCTCGACTAAGACGACAACGACAAAAAAATGCATCACACTTATGACGAACACTTTGGAGTTTGTCTTTGAGTTTGTCTTTGGATAAAAGCGTCTTCTCAATGACATGTCTGTGTGTGTGTGTGTGTGTGTCTCCATGTCCAGCAGTGGTCAGTACTGTGGTTGGTCAGTGGTGGACTGCGACCACCAGCTGCAGCTCATGAGTCTCTCTGGATCCAGTGGCACGCAGGAGCGAGGCAGCGCAGTACATCACTGTGAACAGAGGCGGCGCTCCAGCGACCGCTCACGTGACTCCTCCCACGAGAGAGGAGAGAGTCAGCTGACGCCGTGTATCAGAAATGTCATGTCCCCCACTCAGCAGCATGGTGAGGATGAAAGACTTACCTCACTGTCGCCTTGGTAACGCTCAAAGCTGTCTACATTCAGCCGTCACAGTCCTGACAGATGTCCTGTTTCCTCCACATGAGGGTTGTGGGCGGTGCTAATCTCATCCGACATATGGCGAGGGGCGGAGTAACACCCTGACTGACATATCGCCAGTCCATAGTTAGACAGTCAAGAGTTACAGTAAAGAGACGACCACGTAACGACAGGACTCTCACAGAAGAGTTACAAACTAAAAGAAGGCTCCGCCCACTACATTTAAGAATAAAACATTTTTTTACGTTAATGACAGAATCATCTAAGAATGATGGAAGCTTATACGAAAGTCTGACACCTGCTCTGCCTCCTCGTCCTCAGACCGTCAGCGTGGTGATGGAGGCTCCTCCTCTCCATCGTCCAGTCCACGCCCTCCCACAGTTTCTGTGGTCAGGGGACAAAGTCCTCGGGTGCCGGGCGTCTCTGGAGTGGACGTGAGCTGCATGTCTGAGGCGAGCAGTAAAGATGGACATCGCGGCGCAGCACGGAGCACAGACAGAGTCACTCTGATTGTAGACAACACCAGATTTGTGGTGGATCCCACCATTTTCACCGCTCAGCCCAACACCATGCTGGGCAGGTAAGCAGTGTTTCACACTCACTCTGGCTATGAGCGCCCCCTGCAGCTGCTGCTGAGGACCACACACACAGAGGCTCAGTCTCAGTGAAAAAATGTAACTAAAGACATGTAAAATAAAATCTGCGTCAGTTTAAGTGTGTGATGTCTACATCACATGATCACGTCTTTATCTCACTGTCACACAGAACTCACTCTCCCACACCAAAGTCCAGAGAGAAAACCACAGCAGCTGCTGGTCCTCTGCTGCCTCGTGTGGTCACTTTGTGTCACTGAGGTCAATCTGAACGTCGGATTTCAAACACAGAAGTGACAAAATAAGAAGGTGATGACTAAGGCAGCAGTGGATCACTGATGTTCTCTGTGGACTTTGGTGTGGGAGAGTGAGTGAGTGTGTGTGTGTGTGTGTGGGAGAGTGAATGACAGGCAATGCTGTGTTTGTGTTTTCATGTCAGGATGTTTGGTTCTGGGCGAGACAACAACTTTACTCGCTCTAATGAGAAAGGAGAGTTTGATGTGGCGGACGGCATCAGCTCCACCGTCTTCAGAGCTGTGCTGGTGAGGAAACCCCTGTCTGTCTGTCTGTCTGTCTGTCTGTGTGTGTGTCTGTCTGTGTGTGTGAAACAGTGTGCTTCTAAAGTCTCAGTCATTTATCCTCCTCATGAGGGTCATGAAAAACATGAGCAGCAGAGGGCGCTGAATGTTTCCTCCATCACACACTCAGAGACGCTGACAGTGAGTCATGTGACGCTGCAGAGAGTGAGTGTCACGTGACTCTGTCATCAGCATCAATAATGGCGTCTTGTTTTTCTGTCTTGTGCATGTGTTTGCATGTAAACACATTCAGCTGCTGATTTATGACTGCTCTGTGTGTATGTGTGTGTGTCTGCGTCTGCGTGTGTGTGTGTGTGTGTGTGTGTGTGTGTGTGTGTGTGTGTGTGTGTGTGTGTGTGTGTGTGTGTGTGTCGTCGTCTGCGTGTGTGTGTGTGTGTGTGTGTGTGTGTGTGTGTGAGAGAGTTAAAATGACAGGATTACTACAAGTCGGGGATAATCCGTTGTCCTGATGGTTTTTCCATTCCTGAACTGCGGGAGGCGTGTGACTACTTCTGCATCTCCTTCAACTCCAGCACCATCAAGTGCAGAGACCTCAGTGAGTTCACCACACTCTCTACTATATACACCACACTCTCTACTATATACTATACACGCTCTACTATATACTATACACACTCTACTATATACTATACACGCTCTACTATA